>NW_026652276.1:231424494-231510555 GCF_009828535.3 Hylobates moloch | reverse complement strand
GGTCTCACTATGTTGCCCAGGCTGGTCTTGAACTCCTGGTATCAAGTGGTTCTCCCACCTGGGCCTCCCAAAGTGTCAGGATTATAGACATAAACCACTATACCCCGCCAGAGTAGATATTAATCACTCTCCCTCACAGATGGAGATGTCAAAGAGGGGTCAAGGTCACAGGGCCCAGTGAGGGGTCAGAAAAGGAATTTGACTCCAGGTCTTTTTCCTTTAGCCAATGCTTCTTTCCATTTACCATGTGGCCTCAGTTCTATGTTCTATGAAAGGGCAGGGAAAGGAAATGGGTTGCTCCAGTTACCACTATGTATGCCAATGTTACTGAATGTCAAGGACTTCACAGAAGTCACACTTCGTATCTCTAGCACGGCAAGGGAACAGATAGAGGATATAAATGGGTTATGAAATACAGTATCTGACAAACACAAACCACACCAGGTCAGCAGAAGTACTTAAGGTCTCACTTGCCTCTGTTCAGAATTGGTGGCCCACTGGGATTTGTTGGCACTAAGTTTTAAGTACGTACTTCCTGGCCAGGTGCAGTGGCTCACGCCTATAATCCCAGCACTTTGGGAGGCCGAGGCAGGCAGATCATGAGATCAGGAGTTCGAGACCAGCCTGGCCAACATGGTGAAACCCTGTCTCTACTAAAAACACAAAAATTAGCCGGGCATGGTGGCGGGCGCCTGTAATCAGAGCTACTTGGGAGGCTGAGGCAAGAGAATCACTTGAATCTGGAAGGCGGAGGTTACAGTGAGCCAAGATCATGCCACTGCACTCCAGCCTGGGCAACAAAGCGGGACTCCATCTCAAAAAAAAAAAAAAAGCAGGTACTTCCTGTGCCAGCTTGAGTAGAGAATCCACTTTACTGAGTATAGTTCTAAGCAATAAGCTCTTGGCATGAACTAGGTGACATATATCTTCAAGATCAGAGGGTTATTTTATTTATTTATTTTTTGAGATGGAGTTTTCCTCTTGTTGCCCACGCTGGAGTGCAGTGGTGTGATCTCGGCTCACTGCAACCTCCACCTCCCAGGTTCAAGCGATTCTCCTGCCTCAGCCTCCCAAGAAGCTGGGATTACAGGCATGTGCCACTATGCCCAGCTAATTTTGTATTTTTAGTAGAGATGGGGTTTCACTATGTTGGTCAGGCTAATCTTGAACTCCTGACCTCAGGTGATTCACCCACCTCGGCCTCCCAAAGTGCTGGGATTACAGGCATGAACCACCATGCCCAGCCCAGAGGGTCTTTAAAACATTTTTTAGAGACAAGGTCTCCCTCTCTCACCCAATCTGGAGTACAGTGGTGTGATTATAACTCACTCTAACCTCCAACTCTTGGACTCAAGCAATCCTCCTGCCTCTGCCTCCCAAGTAGCTGGAGCTACAACTGTGTGCCACCGTGCTTGGCTAATAAAATCAGAGGGTCTTTTAACCTTGAGTCCTTGACATACCAGAATGTGACAGGCTTCTTAAAGTGGCCTTTTATTGAAGGGACTGGTGGAAGACAGATGTTTCAATATATATCCTTTCGAGCTTTTGGAATTTGGTACTATGTGATTTTATTACATATGCAATAAATGAATGCAATTACTTTTAAAAATGGTTCTTCCTTCATGCCTTATTTGGCTGATCCTGTAACTGCTCATACAGGTTTAATTTCAGTTTTGTAGCCCAAAGTTGCCTCAATAATTTGTCAAGTTAATAAGCCTCTGTTATGTATCCAACACCGGTAAGCCCTCTCACTTTAAAAATACAATATACTTTTGAAGCTTCGTCTTCCATGTTGGTATGGTAAAGTGCTTTGTTAATTTAGCAAAGGGGTGTTCTGAAGAGTATCTTTAGATAAGTTCTTTAGTAGTGAGTTGGAGTTAAGCTAAGACACCTCTTCTTTCTCTATTGTGACATCTTACCACCAGATTCGTTTCTTAGAAATTTCACTGGTTTAATGTGGAGCCCAAGGTAGATCAAGACTGCATGGAAATGACACTCTTCTCTGTTCACCTCTCTGATGAGTTGTCAGTTAAGGCATAACCAAAAACTCCCTTCTTGAGTCCTGCCCCCTTCCTCAGTCCACCCTGGTGACAGTGTCTTTCAAGGTACTGATTTAAATACATCAGCCTGACATTAACAGTGTTCACTAGGCTAACACAACACTCCTGATTTGGGACAAATGTCACTGAGACCCAGAGTTCCCTCCTGCCCTGCTCTGTCTTGGCCGGGCAATCCTGGAACTTGTGTAGGTTTTCGTCCTCGCTGGAGCCAAATCACTTCCCCTACCTAGACTGCATCTTCCTAAACTTGCCTGGCTTTGCTGTTATTAACTAGCTTGGCTCTACCTGGCCTCACCTGAATAACAATTTCCTTGTGGCCAGATGACACTCACTGTAGCTGGCCAGGCTTGCCCTATGTCCTGAAGCTTGGGTCACTCTTCTGTTGACTTGCCTGTCTTGTCTCTTTCTTGCCCACTGACCTGAGGTGGCTATCAAGCCAAAGTGTCTGTGACTTTTGCCTCTAGATTGACAACTCTACTGCTGGGAATTGGGAGGAGGAGGAGGAGGACGGTAAAAGGTGCCACCATTTCTGTGTCTCAGAAGGGGGGAGGTGAGAGTCATCTGCAATTAGCGGATAATTAGCGCTGCTGACCCTTGGGGCTCATCAGCGCTCCTGGGGCCAGCCCCCAGCAATCAGCTAGGGCAGGTCGAGAGTGTCAGGCCCAGGAATGAATAGGGCTCATCAGCGGCGCTGGAGCTGGGGAGCCAATCAGGGAAAATTAATAGCAGAAGAGAGGGAGAGAGAGCAAGGGAGGGAGACAAGAGATAGACAGACAGACGAGATACAGATAAAGGAGAGAAATGAGAAAACTCGAGTAAGAGGGACTGGGATAAGGAATGAGAGATGGGAAAGAAATAATCAGAGGAATAGGAATAGAAATGAGGACGGGAAAAGGAAGAGGAGTGGGAGGAAGAAAAAGAATGTAAAGGATGGGAGAAAGATGGAGGGGAAAGGTCAGAGGAATGGTAAGTACTTGGCATAGTGTGGGCACTCAAGGAAATTACCCACAGAGGCAAGAGAAAGGGACTAGGGAAAGTTGGAGACGGAGGAGGGAATGAGGAAGAAGGTGAAGAGCCAATGCCAAGAGAATAGAGACCAGAGGCCAGAGTGCGAATGGGGCAGATAGGACGAAAGGGGCCCCATAAGAGTGGCCCTAAGCCGCAGAACCGGGCGGGCGCAGCGCGCCCCCTGTCGGCCCCGCCTCGCCTCCCTCAGCCCCGCGCTCTCGCTGGAGGGTGCGGTGGCCGTGCTGTCCCGCCCGTCGCGCCGGAGCTTGCTCTGGGGACCGCCACAACGTCGGCTCCACGGGTGGGGGAGGGGTGTCGGAGCTGGGAGGCACGCCGGGGAATGACCTGGGGTCCGAAGGAGGGCGGTGCCCCGGAGCAGAGGGGTGCTGAGGTCCAGCTCCGCTGCCTGTCCCTGCTGGTGCGCCCTCTCCGCCTGCCGCCCGGTGTCTCATCCACGCTCGGCCCCGCCGCCCCGTCGGAGCCTGGGCCACCTCCCGCTTGCCCTCCGAGCCGGGCCGAGCCCGGGCCAGGTGGGCTGAGTTGGGGGTGGACTGGGTGGAGGGAAGGGGACCGGCCCAGCAGCTGCCGCCGCCTTCTCGTCGGCAGCAAACTTTCACAAAGCGGCGTGTCCGGCCTCATCAATCTCCATTAATAATAGTTGGTTGGACCGCGAGGGGCGGTGGGGGTCCCTGGCCGGCCGGCCGGGCCGCTGGGAACGGGCTCTGCGGAGGGAGCCGGAGCCGGGCGCGGCGGCAGCGGGCGGAGGGAGGAAGTGAAGCGTAATTTGAGGAAGATGGATGAGTCCGGAGGGCGACACCCCCAGCCCGCCCGCTCGCCCGCCCCCTCCCTCCTTATGAGAGAGAGGGAGCGCGGCGCCGGAGCCACACTGCGCCGAGCCCGCGCCCCGCCGCCACCTCGGCCCCGGAGCCAGGGAGCGAGCCCTACGTGTCCGCGCGGGGCGCCCGAGCCGCGGGGCACACGGAGGCGCCCGGAGGGGAGCGCCCCGGGGCGTCCGCAGCTCCGAGCAAGATGCAGCGGGCCGGAGGCTGTGGCGCCCCTGGGGGCAACGGCGGGGGCGGCGGCGGGGGCCCGGGCACTGCCTTCTCCATCGACTCCCTAATCGGGCCGCCGCCGCCGCGCTCCGGCCACTTGCTGTACACCGGCTACCCCATGTTCATGCCCTACCGGCCGCTCGTGCTACCGCAGGCGCTGGCTCCCGCGCCGCTGCCCGCTGGTCTCCCGCCCCTTGCCCCGCTAGCCTCCTTCGCCGGCCGCCTTACCAACACCTTCTGCGCGGGGCTGGGTCAGGCTGTGCCCTCGATGGTGGCGCTGACCACCGCGCTGCCCAGCTTCGCGGAGCCGCCCGACGCTTTCTACGGGCCCCAGGAGCTCGCCGCCGCCGCCGCTGCCGCTGCCGCCCGAAACAACCCCGAGCCAGGCGGTCGACGCCCAGAGGGTGGGCTGGAAGCTGATGAGCTGCTGCCGGCCCGGGAGAAAGTGGCAGAGCCCCCACCACCTCCGCCTCCGCACTTCTCAGAGACTTTTCCAAGTCTGCCGGGTAAGTGCTACGGCCGACCAGGGCGGGCGGGAGGCCGGTTCACCTGGAAATTCCAGACAGGAACCTGCTCGGAACCTCGACACCTGCCTGGAGCCTTGAAGTCCCAGACCTTTAGATCGCGCGCAGGTTCTGACTCCAATTCAGTTCCAAATACAGCCTCTTTAGATTCCAGAACCCCCGCCCTGCTCTGTCCCCATAGTCCTGAAGGCTAACCGAAGACTTTCCAGTGCTCCCTTCACATTAGTGCCTTTCCCTCAGCATCCTAGCCACCAAGCCTTGGCCCTGTCTCCTTTTCAGAATTCCTTCATTTTTTTCCTCCTCTGCCAGGGGTAGACAAGCTACAAGGATGGGAATTCCAGGGGCACCAAGATGGGGGTATGTTGGAGCAGCTGTCAGTTCAGCAATGGAGGGCACGTTCTGGCTTCTAAGGAGATCATATTGACCCTAAAGGCTCAAAGGATAGGAATAGGCTCTGTGGATGAAGGGGCAAAAAGTGTGTATGGGGGGGGAGGGGGTCTTAAAGCCGTGACTTCTGAATTGGCAGATTCAGAGCTAAGCCTTGAAGAACTGAGTAGGGGACCAAAGAGAACATTAGCTACAGGAGGCCTAGCACACGCTGGAGGGGACCAAAGAGAACATTAGCTACAGGAGGCCTAGCACACGCTGGACAACTGCTGACCAGGAGACCAAGAGAGAGGCTAAAGGCTGGGCTGAGTTGGGTGTGGCCCAAAGATCTAGGGTGCAGAACCCAGCTAAGATTCAGCTGACAGATAATTCAAGGGCCCTGGACCCTCGATGAATGGTGCCCTCTCCATAGAGGCAGGGTGTATTAAACTGAACCTTGTTTAGAGTCAATTCAATTAGAGCCCTCCTGACCTCTCTATTGGTCCTTAACTCCTAGAAGCCAGAAAAGCTTTCTTCTGGCTAGACAGATTCAGGTGTTCTGAGTTCCAAAGCTTATACAATTTGCTGGGCCCTATTTAAGAAAAATAGGGACCACTTGCAAGTGTGGGGACTCTGATGCTTCAACATCGTTAGTATCAGGATGGAACCGCTTCTGCTCAACCATTCATTGCATCCAGCTTAGAGGTGGAAATGACCCCAGTAGGCCTGGGAGCTGACTTGAACAGAGACAGGAAGGGAATGCAAGAGTCCTTTTGTCCTTTGCCAGCAGAGGTGATTCTTCATTATCAGTTTTGGGGCCCTTTCTGACATTGTCCAAAGGGTTAATCACTCTTTCAGACCCCAAAGGCTGCCATAGGGCCTGTCTTCCTATTCTTTTCTCCTTTCGCCCTGGCATTTTGCTTTTGGGGATTCAGCTGTTGTTTTCTTTTTTGTACCTGGTTGGATCAGGAAGACCCAGTAACTGAAGTCAGAATAGCATCTTCTAAGGGGGATTATAAGGAAAAGATAGAGCAGCAACTGGAAGGTGGGAGAAAACGACCACAAGATAAAAGGGCCCAGGGCGGGAGCCTGGAAGCCAGCAGGATGATCTTAAGAAAAAAAAGATTAGTATGATTGTCAGAATAGGATGGTCCTAAGGCAGAAAAAAAAGCAAGGCAGGCCATCAAAGAGATGGCTTTGGAGGAGATAGGACTTGAAGGTGTAACCAGACATATATAGAAAGAGATGAGCTGAAGAGAGACGATGGAAGGGGGATCCCTTGGTAGCGGGGACATAGGGACATATGCCCAAACTGTGGGACAACAAGCAATTTGTCCCACCCTTTCAGGTCTGCTCAGTTCTTATTTTGGCCTATATGTATAATGGGGGCTCTTTTCTGGATCATATAGTATATTGGCTATAAAAACAGACATTGAGAAAGAGAGGAATAAGCAGGGAAAAAACAGAAGAGAAATATTGATGAAACAAGAATAGAGGAAAGGAGGAGGGGATGAGTTGTATACTGGGAATATACAAAGAGAACATGAAGAAGGAGAGGGTTCTCTGCTGGAAAAGGGACTCTGAACTGGGCTAAATGAAAAGTGAACTGTATTACTGGACCACAAGTGTGAGTGTGTGTGTGTGTGTAAGAGTTCTGTCATGAGAGAATTTGGGGAGAACTAAATAAAAATACTAGGGGAATAAGGAAAAGTTTCAACACCAGGAGTAATTTTCTTTAAAGGGTTTTTAATACCGAGAGTGATGGGAAACTGGAATTCATATAAAATGACAGAGCTTCATCGTCTGAGGAAAATGTTGAAAGCAAAAAAAAAAAAAAAAAAAAAAAAAGAGGGAAATTTGTGTTGTTCTTGGAGTAAAGGCAAGGAGTTTTTTTTTTTTTTTTTTGCCAAGAATGATAGGAGAACTTACAGAGGAAGAATTTTGAAAAAGTGCTGGAATAAAGGTAATTACTCATGCTGGGAGGAGATACATGTAAAAGGTTTATAGTGGGGAGGCTGGGACACAGTAGTAAGGAGGAGGGACTTCAGAAGAAACATTCAAAGAGCATGAGGAATGAGAGCTCCTATCTGTGACTGCTGCTTCTGTCACTCTGAGTAAACACGCTTCCAACTCTTCCTGGCCAAGCCATTCATATCCACCTTCCCAATCTTGAGTTTTTTCTGAAATCATTGAGAAAAGAAAATGCAATTCCAGAAATGAGAGACATAAACTCAATTTGGGGACTGATGACACATGACCCAGGCTAAAAATGGTTGGAAAACAAATACTCTGTTTTGGGAATTGTATTAAAGTATTTGGAGTGAAATGACAGAGCTCTCTGCTGTGAATAATGGGATTGAAACCTCAACATTAGAAGAATTTGGAGAAATAATGCAATCTTTAAAATGACAGAGGAGAAATTGTTTTCCTTGTGTGAATGAGTGACATGAGTCTGAAATTATTATTAATTTACATTTGTTTAGTGTTTTACAACTACTAGCCCGTTTAAATAAAATCATAGTGTAGATAGGCCAATTTGGAGAATGATTAGTGATTTTCTTTGGGAATTACAGGGACTATTTTTTTTTTTTTTTTTTTTGAGACGGAGTCTTGCTCTGTTGCCCAGGCTGGAGTGCAGTGGCGTGATCTCGGCTCACTGCAAGCTCCGCCTCCCGGGTTCACGCCATTCTCCTGCCTCAGCCTCTCCGAGTAGCTGGGACTACAGGCGCCCGCCACCACGCCCGGCTAATTTTTTTTGTATTTTTAGTAGAGACGGGGTTTCACCGTGGTCTCGATCTCCTGACCTCGTGATCCGCCCGCCTCGGCCTCCCAAAGTGCTGGGATTACAAGCGTGAGCCACCGCGCCCGGCCTACAGGGACTATTTTTTAAAATTTGTTGAGAGTTAAGACAGGTACCATTCTGTACTAGAACTGACGAAGTATAAAAGGAACTTTGTTATGATTTGATTGCAGGAGTAGAAGCTATATTAGCAGATGAAAAGAAATATGATATATAGAAGTAATTGGGTAGAAAGTTATTGAAAATGGTAGATTGAAAAGAATCACAAGTTTGGAATGTGGGAAGCTGTGGGGAAAATTGAGAGAATGTCTTTTAGTAAGAGTAATAAAGAGGAGATAATTCCGAACTGTTAGGAAAGATTAAAGTATGACTCAATAGAAGAGCCCAAAGTAGTGCTGGCTAGTAGAGATATATGCAAGCCATATATGTCATTAAAAATTTTTTATTAGCCACATTAAAAAGATAAAAATAGGTAAAATTAATTTTAATTTTATTTAACTCAAGATGTCCAAAATATTATTTCAACATTAATCAATATTAACATTTTAATGAGATAATTTTATATCCTCTTTTAATATTAAGTCTTCAAACTCCAGTGTTATTTTACACTTCCAGCACATCTCCATTTGGACTAGCCATGTTTCAGTTGGTCAGTAGCCACAGGTGAACAGTGGTGACCGTATTCAACATGATGGAGCTAGAGAGTTTTAAGAACAGAGTTATGTGAAAGTGATGGAAGAAAAGGAGCTTTGAATTGGATAATGGGTCCTCGGTGTATTACGAATAATGGAGAGAAGAGAGCAGGAAGCTCTAAATGACAGGAGAGAACAGAATTCTGTCTTAGGTGGGATAGGCAGAGATGATCTCGTGTGTCTGACGGTTTGTGTGAGCTTTGGCTGAGAGTAATCAAAGCTAACTTGCTGTGTGCAAGATGTGGTGCAGATATGCATCACAGCAACAATGGGTGAAAAGGATGCTATGTACTGGGGAAATGATGAAAAGAACTGTGAATGTGAAGAAATGCAGAAAGCCAGGTGTGGTGGCTCATACCTGTAATCCCAGCAATTTGGGAGGCCGAGACGGGCAGATCACCTGAGGTTGGGAGTTTGAGACCAGCCTGACCAACATGGAGAAACCCCATCTCTACTAAAAATACAAAATTAGCTGGGCTTGGTGGCGCATACCTGTGGTCCCAGCTACTCAGGAGGCTGAGGCAGGAGAATCACTTGAACCCAGGAGGCAGATGTTGCAGTGAGCCGAGATTGTGCCATTGTACTCCAGCCCAGTGGGCAACAAGAGCAAAACTCCATCTCAAAAAAAAAAAAAAAAAAAAAAAAAAAAGGCAGAAGAAAACTTTGAGTTGGGGGTTTCTAGAGCAATTATTCACTCAGGGGAAAAAGAAGATTGGATTGCCTGAATGCAAAAGCTTAGGAAGTGAGGAATGGTAGCTATTCCATATATATTTGTTAGATGGATGACAAAAATGTAGTGAGAGATTGACATGAAAATTAATACCAGTATTGGGCATGGTGAAGAAAACATTTGTAGTTTAAGGTTATATAGAAGATATGGGAATATGATGGGACAAACTTGAGACATGGTGTTGTAGTAAACATTGTTTTTTTAAACTAAGCATAAAAAGATTTGCTAATTTCTGAATACAGATTGGCAATAATAATTGAAATCATGCAAGGAGACCAGGGAGACTTCCTAGGAGCCTAGTAGTCAAGTGCTGATTACTGTAAGCAGAGCACCTGATTGTAGCTAGGGAACATTTGGATGACCATTAATTAATTTCTGAATAGGTATCCATTATGATTGTCAAGATACGATATTTACTTATGAGAGGAAAACAGAAAATGATAATATGACGTGGAATTACAGAATTATGTTGTTAGAAACAAGAGGGAGATTTTTGTTAGAAACAAGTGATGGAGATCCAGAGTATGTTTTCCTAGAACTTTTGAGCATACAGTCAGAGTGATTGCTACATTGACATTTATAGAAAGGCAAATACTGCATTAACTTAATGTGATTGATGGAACATTTGTTTAGGAGTTGTGACACATGGGTTCAATTCTCACTTTTGTCACTCATTAGTTGTATAATTTTGACAAGTCACTTAGTTCAATTCAGGGAACATTTATTGTGTGTCTATTACAGACTTAGTATATTTGAGACACAGTGGGAGATTCAAAGTCATGTGACTTCTCTAGGCTTTGGTTTCTTCAGCTGGGCCAAAAGTTTTGGTTCAGATGATGTTTAATGTTCCTTTCAATTCTCTAGGCCTCAGTGTTTAAAGTAGAGCTCTCAACCTGGACTCCACAGACCTTTCATCAGGGGATCTGTTAGCTATGGGTGGGAGAAAATTTATACCTTTATTTTTTATCACTTCAACTATGAATGTAGGCCAAAAATCATAGTTGTTTCAGCAGTGCATGATGTTTTTGTCACCGAAAGAAATCACAGATAGTTTGATATACATTTATAGTCTTTGGAGGGACCTTGTTTAATGAATAAAGAAACATGATGATATCACAAGTTCTGTTTTAAACTATATTTTAATATACTTGACTTCAAATGTAATACTATGTATTTTATGTTGTACATCTAAAAGCATTATTCTAGAAAGTGTTCATAGGCTTTACTAGATTGACAAAGGACTTAAGGGCACAAAAGGGTGAAGAACCCCCTGGATCGGAGATAGAGCTCAGGAGTGACAACAGGAAAATTTTATTAGGATTAGAGTCAGAGGCTGAGATGCCCTGTGCCATAGTGAAAGTAACCCTTCAGGGGTTGGCAGAGAGAAAGAGTCTCTAAGGTGGCACATGTAAATATGGAGATATATATATAATAGATTATTAGGAGGAGGATTCTTATACCTAGAGTGGCAGGCATGAGTAGACTGTACTGGGAATAATGCAGAGAGGTAATATTTGGAATAATGGGGGAAATATTTTAATCGGAAAGAAGGAAGAACATGCATTGTGAGCAAAGTGCTTTGCATTGAGAGAAATGTTACAATAGGAAGCAAGAATTCTGCCTGGGAAGTAATAGGAAAAGAAAAGTAATGGGAAAAGAAACTGATTTGGAATTAGGAAATAGAAAGGAGAGAAGTAATTGAGTAGATGTACAAAAAAGAGAGAGATTTAAACAGGAATGATGAGAAGGAAAGAATTTGGTGGGAAGAAGGAGGGAATGGGGAAATGCCCTGTGCTGGGGTAGGAAAGAAACTTTGTGTCTGAACCTGTGAAAAGGACAGAGCTCTCTATGCAAGGTAGTGCTTATAACCGACAAAAGGCCTGGATTAGGAGTAGTAAAAAAGAGGTGGGAAATTTTTATTGGAAGTCTGATCTTGTTGGGAGAAAGTTATCATCTTAGAGTACTGTGGACGAAATGCTGATGTGCTAGGACTAATTGAGAGAAAGGGTGATAGGGAGAAGAGATGCTTGCATTTGGTGCAATAGAGGAGTGGCCCACACAAGTTGAATTAAGGTGTGGTAGAAAGAGACAGGCGTCGCAAGCAGTGTCTTCACTGGCCATTATAGAGGGGAAAGCAATGATCCTTATGTGCTGAAAAGAATCTGTATTAGAAGTAGAGGGGCTATAGGAACTCAGATGAGGGTTATAAGCAAAAGGCACTGTTCAAAATATGAGGACTGGGAGGAACAGGAAAATACTTCTGACTGGGGGTAATGGGAGGCAGATGTCTTGACTGAATTATGGAGAAGATGATATTATAATAGAAGTAATGGAGAAAACAGAACTCTGTAGTGGGGACAGTGGGAAGAGAAGTAATGCAGAGGTGTCTCCATTGAGGGAAGGAGATGTAATTACCCTGAGTGTAAAGGCAAGAAGTGCTTTGTGCTGCAATTAATAACTATTCTATGAATTATGTGTGGACACTACAAGTACATAAACTGATTAGCCTAAGCAAAGGAAGTGTCTTAGCTTCCTCATCAGTAAAATTAGGGGCTTGAATTAGGTGATCTCTAAGATTCCTTCCAGCTCTACAATTCTGTTTTTACCTATAAGGATATCTTTATTAATGAATTGTTTCTTTTAAAAAAGAAAGGCATCCTGAGCAAAGGGCCTGGGGAAGCTCTATACTTTTCAGTGGTGTTGTAGTCATGGAGGAGGAGGAGGTAGCAAGGTAAGATGCATGCATCTTGAGGTGAGATCAGGGCTGGTCTTTAGGGTGGAAAAGGCTTGTCTTCTGGGATTGGGGAGGGTGTACCTGAGCTATGACTCAGGTGTGTATAGCTGTCACATTAAATGAGAGAAACATTTGATGAAGACGGTAGAATTTGTATAGGCCAAATAGATTGGGGATCAGTTGGGACCAACTTTAACTGGTGAGGAAGGAAGCAGTGGAAAAGAAGAGAAGTTGTATTGTAAAATTGGTTCCTGGCCTTCTATATTGTTTCTGTATCTGGGACAATATTTATGATAGGCTGACATTAGAATTCAGTCTCGTCCCAGTATGGTGGCTCATACCTGTAATCTCAGCTCTTTTGGAGGCCGAGGTGGATCACTTGAGTCCAAGAGTTTGAGATCAGCCTGGTATAACATAGTGAGACCTTGTCTCTACCAAAAGAAATTTGCCAGGTATGGTGGTGTGTATCTCTAGTCCCAGCTACTCAGGAGGCTGAGGTAGGAGGACTGCTGGAGCCTGAGAGGTTGAGGCTTGAGGCTGCAGTGAGATGTGATTGCACCACTGCACTCCAGCCTGCACAACAGAGCAAGACCTTGTCTCAAAAAACAACAACAAAAATTCAGTCTCTGCCTGGGTACAGTGGCTCATGGCTGTAATCCCAGCACTTTTGGAGGCTGAGGCGGGCCAATCACTTGAGTCTAGGAGTTCGAGACCAGCCTGGGCAACATGGCAAAATCCCACCTCTACAAAAAATACAGAAAATTAGCTATCAGTGGTGGCGCACACCTGTGGTCCCAGCCACACAGGAGGCTGAGGTAAGAGGATCCCTTGAGCCTGGGAGGTAGAGGCTGCACTGAGCCAAGATCATGTGACTACACTCCAGCCTGGGTAACGGAGTGAGACCCTGTCTCAAAAAAAAAAAAAAATCAGACTCTTTTTTTACATTAAATGTTAAAGAGATGAGGTATAGTGCAAAGGAGCAAGCATGGGCTTTGGTCAGGAAAGCTGGGTACAGATGTTAGTGGTGCACTTTCTTTGTGATCTATAGGAAGTACTCACCTCTACAGTCTGTTTCCTCACCAGCAAAATAAGGACAGTAATATTTACCTCACAGGGTTAAGGATTAAATGCACAGATATTTGTGCAGCATCCTGAAAGTAATAGGTGCTCAAGAATTTATCCTTATTGTCCTTGCCTTGGAAATACATGAGGAGCTTTCCTGGGAATTAAGTTGGGAAAGATCTTGTTACTAGGAATGGTGTAGGATAGGTGACACTCTATGTATTGAAAAGGACAAGTATTTCTGGGAGTGATGATAGAGTAGTTCTGTGTTCTGAGAACTGATTATTCGGGGACTGCCAGGAAAGAACATTGTACTGAATCTAATAGGGGTGGATTTCACATGTGTCTTTGGCTCTTTCTCCCTCTTTTCGGTTTCCCTGTCTCACATTTTGGTGTCCTCTGTAAATCCCAAGGCTGCTGAAAACCCCTTTACTGTGCCTCACTAGGGCCTGTTCTCCCTTTCTCTCCATTAAAAAATAAATAAATAAATAAATAAATAAATAAATAAATAAATAAATAAATAAATAAACTTCTTGTTTCTTTATCAAAAAATTTCTATTCTCTCATATGTTTCATTTCAATTTGATGTTAAAATCAAAGCCACTGGATTAAACTAATTCACACTCAGGTGGACTGAGATTTTTAAAAGTTCAAATGAATTTCAAACTGGTGGAATCTTATGTGGTATTACTATGAATAATTTTAGGTAATGTGGAAACATTAGCGTGGATGGGAGAGTTGTGGAAGTGAGGTGGAGAGGCTTACTTTCCCTGGAGTCATGTGACCATTGTCTCTTCTGGTTACAGCATTGTATTTAGTCAGAACTCTTCGGGTTGGTAGTGATAGTGGCTCAGCTCTCAGCTAAAACGGGGATTTATTGCTTCCTGTAACTGCAAAATACCGGAGTGGATTCAGAAATGCAAGTAGTGTTGTGAGGTCTTTCTTTTTCGCTCCCAGCCTGGCTCCTCTCTCTGTCTTCACCTCATTCTCTCCTTAAGACAGCTTTCTTCATTTAGCTAGAGGTAAGAGAAGGCACAAGCACATGCAGTTCTAAATTTTTATAATCCCAGGTTAGGACCTGAGTGGATTCTAGTGTATATAAAACCCTGGGATGACTGATTCACTAGCTTGAGTCATGGCTCCAGGGAGATAGCATGTTGCAATTGGTCAGAACCAAGTTACATGCCCACCTTTAGTCAGGAAGGTAGAGAAATGCTGTTGACAGTCCCACCAAGTAGTGGGTAGTGTAGCGGGGAAGCAGTACCTGAAGGAAGCGGATACTGCTACTGAGCAAAAGGGGGAAGGTATGCTGGGCAGACAAAAACAACCCAAAACAGATGTCTGCCTCAACCAGAAAGAAGGAAAAGAATGGGCCTTCAGCTCCCTTTCAGTATTAGGAAGAAATACTGAAAGGAAATCCTTTGTTTCCCCACTGGCTAGCTAAATAGTGATAAAGAGATCCTGGCAGTGAAGGTCTGAAGAGAGTTCTGTAACGAGGAAGGCAGAGAGAGATGAAGATAGTACAAAAATTTCCATCCCTCAGTGAGGCTTTCTGTTTGCTCTGATACCTATACGAGAAAGAGCTCTATGAGGAATGAGGGAGAGAGTTGTAAACTAGAAGCTAGAGAACATTGGGTGTTTTTGTTTGTTTGTTTGTTTTTGAGACGGAGTCTCGCTCTGTTGCCCAGGCTGGAGTGCAGTGGCGCAATCTTGGCTCACCGCAACCTCCGCCTCCCGGGTTCAAGCAATTCTCCTGCCTCAGCCTCCCGAGTAGCTGGGACTACAGGCATGTGCCACCATGCCCAGCTAATTTTTGTATTTTTAGTAGAGACAGGGTTTCACTCTGTTGGCCAGGCTGGTCTTAAATTCCTGACCTCGTGATCTGCCCACCTCAGCCTCCCAAAGTGCTGGGATTACAGGCGTTATTATTTTCAAAGTTAGAAAATACACTTTTTTTTTTGAGACAGAGTCTCACTCTGCCCAGGCTGGAGTGCAGTGCTGCGATCTCTGCTCACTGCAACCTCTGCCTCCTGGGTTCAAGCGATTCTCCTGCCTCAGCCTCCTGAGTAGCTGGGATTACAGGCGCGCACCGCCATGCCTGGCTAATTTTTGTAGTTTTAGTAGAAACAGGGTTTTACCATGTTGGCAAGGCTGGTCTCGAACTCCTGACCTCAAGTGATCCACCCGCCTCAGCCTCCCAAAGTGCTAGGATTATAGGCATGAGCCACTGTACCCAGCCAAAAATACATTTTTAAATAAAAGAAGCACTGACTGGTAAGATTACATCATATAAACCATTAAGGACGAAAGAACGGGAGAAAGATTTGGTGGAAATTTTGTCTCAGGAATGACAGGAAAAGTAGCTTGTTAAAGGACAGGTGAAGTTTGGTGAGTGAACCTCTCTGATGACAATTTTAAGAATCTTCTCTGAGAATGTTAAGGGAAGATATTAATGATTAGGCTAGGACTCTGTGGTAGTAAGTGAAAGGGATGAGATCTTTTTCTTTCTCTCTCTCTCTTTTTTGTTTTGTTTTGTTTTTGAGACAGGGTCTCACTCTGTCGCCCAGGCTGGAGTGCAGTGGTGTGATCTCAGCTTATGGCAACCTCCGCTCCCAGGTTCAAGTGATTCTCCCACCTCAGCCTCCCGAGTAGTTGCGATTACAGGTGTGAGCCAATGTGCCCAGCTAATTTTATATTTTTAGTAGAGACAGGGTTTCACCATGTTGGCCAGGCTGGTCTCCAACTCCTGGCCTCAAGTGATCTGCCTGCCTTGGCTTCCCAAAGTGCTAGGATTACAGGTGTGAGCCACTGAGTCGGACCAAAAGGGGTGAGATCTAAACTTGGATTTGATAAGAAGATTATTTATCTAATGAGACATCTTGGGAGAGGGCTTTTACAAGTGGGAGAGGAGGAGAAAATAGTTTACTGGAAAGAATGAAAACAGCATTAACTGCAGCTTAGGAGACCTGACACCCTGTCCCTCTCTGATTCTAGACCTGACACTTTGTCCCTTTCTGTGTGACTTAGGAAATCATTTAATCTGTCTGAAACTCCATTTTTTCACCAGAAAATAAGGTTACTACCTCTCCTATTACTACTAATAATAGATCTGCTCTACGTCAGTCAAATGCTTGAAGATAAGATAGTAAATTTGGAAAATGTTTTGAAAAGTTAAAGATCATACAAGGGTGCTCTTGGAAATGGCAATGTTAGTATGCCCTGAAAGGAGGTCTGAGCTTAAAATGGTGGGAAATTGCCCTGAACTTGTCATGAAGCTGGGAGGGGTTCTGGATGACAGTGGTGTAAAGAAAATTTTGTTGACTTGGAGTAAAGAATGCTAAAGAGTCATAGGAAGAGTGCAGAGAGAGAGAGAGAAAATGAAAATGAATGTTTCCAATTATACCTAAAAGTATAGGCAGGAGTAGGAGCATAACGGAAGCATGAAATTCATGAGAATGAGTGAAAAATAAACTGAGAGTGAGCTGGTTGTTTTAAACAATAGGAGAAAGTACTGTTTTTTAAAAGAACAGAGAAATAATTCTGTATTGGGCATGATGAAATGAGGGTTTAGAAGTGGGAGTGATGGCAAATATGTCTCTTTTTTGAGGAATGACCTGTGTTTCTTCCCATCTTTTGACCCCACCCAAACTGGAACTGGATTCAGGGAGATGAGTAGTTGGCCTGCGAAAATCAGGAAGAGATTCATTGTCCTAAGAAGGGCCGGCCAGGAGAGAACCTAACCTTTCCTAAGAGTGGTTGGGGCAAGTGTTAGGATAGTTGTTTTTGAAGTAGAGAGAAGATAAGTCAGAACTGAGGGGCTTCTCTTCTATGAATAATAAAGATAATTGATTTCCTACGGCCATAACAGCAGGAGCTGCAGTAATGGGCTGAATGAGGGACAGCACAGGGGCTAGATGAGTTCCTGTAGCTGGGAGCATAAAGTTGTCCTCCACTCCCTCTGGCTTTTCCTCCTCCTTGGTGCCTCTAGCACAGGCCTCCCTGCCTAGATGGAGTGAGGCTAGGGCACTGCGTTCTTTCTGCTGGAGAACACCTACCGTGGATTCTTTGGCCCTTGATTTCTTCCCTAGTCTGAACTGACCCATTACCGAGATGGGCCTTCTTTCTGACTCTGGAGCTGCTCCCCTTCCTCTTGGAAGGAAGGCCCCATGCAAGCACGTCTCCTGGAACATGAGTGCTGCTCTCTGGAATGAGATTAATGCCCTTGACATGAACTCTACAAGTAGTCAAGGTTCAAACCTTGTGATTTCTAGTTCTTAGGATAATAACATCCACCAGGAGAATTCACATGAACTCTGTTTCCTAATGACCAGTCTGTCCTACCATCACTTCCCCTGGCCAGAGGCCAAATTGTTTTTCACAGACTAGACTCAACCATAGGGAACAAGCTGGAAACTCAATATACTCTTCTTATTACCAATAATATCATTCTCATACATAAAGGACAGAACCTTTCTGTCTGTTTGGCCTACCTACCTAGCACAACAAAATAGTTTACAATTTTAAAATTTTCATTTTGCTGAAGTATTCTCATCAGAATCATTATTTCGTTATTTTCCATAGGAAATTTTTTTCATGCAAACCAACAACTTGAAATTTTCCATGTAACATTTTTAATTCTTATTTATTTATTGTTTTTTGTTCATACCAACCAATTATACTGTCTGCAATTGGAAATTTACTTTTTTTTTCTCTTCTTTTTTTTTTTTTTTTTGAGACAGAGACTCTGTCGCCCAGGCTGGAGTGCAGTGGCGTGATCTCTGCTCACTGCAATCCTGCCTCAGCCTCAGCCTCATAAGTAACTGGAATCACAGGCGCACGCCAACACGCCCGGCTAATTTTTGTATTTTTAGTAGAGACAGGCTTTCACCATGTTGGCCAGGCTGGTGGTGAGCTCCTGACCTCAGGTGATCCACCCACCTCAGCCTCCCAAAGTGCTGGGATTACAGGCATGAACCACCATGCCCAGCCAGAAATTTACTTTTATGAACATTGTATCTACCAAGTCCAGTTATTCTAAATCAAATTTTGCAAATAGAAATTTTATCAAGATTTGCTTCTTGCCAGGTGTGGTGGCTCACACCTATAATCCCAGCACTTTGGGAAGCCGAGGTGGGAGGTTTGCTTGAGTCCAGAAGTTTGAGACCAGCCTGGGCAACATAGTAGGACCCCAACTCTGCAAAAAGAGTAAAAAAAAATTAAAAATAAAAAAGTTAGCCAGCCATGGTGGTGTGTGCCTGCGGCACAGCTACTCAGGAGGCTGAGGCAGGAGGATCACTTGAGACCAGGAGTTCAAGGCTGTGATGAGCTATGATTACTCTACTGCATTCCAGTCTGGGTGACAGAGTGAGCGCCTGTCTCAGAAAAAAAAAAAAAAAAAAAGATTTGCTTCTTTCAATTTTTAGTCAATAGCAAATTTTTATGTGCAATTTTTATTTTTTTACTATTAATATTCATTATAAATTGGATAAAAGGAAATACTTTTATTTCTTAGCTAATTCCTGAGAAAATAGTTAGCTGTTTTGAAATTTCCACATTGTAAAGGATTGCACTACTGTTTTGCTCATTCTCTTTCACTGCCTGTGTCTTTGGCTACTGCAATCTACAGTGCTCCTTCTCTTGGGGCAGCAGAGAGCAAATGGCAGGGCCAAAACGTTTTGCTTTCCTTCGAATGTATCAGTATTCTGGCGGGAAAGGTAGATGAGGTGTTTCTTAAAAAGTACCTTTTGCTTTCTTTCCCCTGATTTTTCCCATATTTTCTCTCTCCCTTCTCTAGACTTTTCAGCCCTTTTATTTTATCTGACTCATCATTTAATTTTCTGCTATTTATCTACCCCACTTCTTTCCTTCCCCAGTCTTCTTTCCACCTGCCTTGGCCTTTCCTTCTCTCTCCCACTCCTTGTCGGTCTTACTCATTGTCCCAGACTCTCCTCTGAGGCATGTAGCTGTATTTTCTCCTCTCGTTGCTTTCTTCTATTGTCCCACCCCATTTCGTTTCAAGAGTTGCTTATCAGAGTCTTCAATGTCATGATTATAAAGGCTCAGAGAGAAACTCTTGCCCCTGCCGCTCAGCATCCCACTGGGATCAAGTAACCAAGAGAGGTTGTGAACCTGTGCTCCTTGTATGGCTTTAAAAGCAGCACTGAGGGTGGCCGGCTCATGTGGGCTTGATTTTATGGATCTGTCTGAAGACAGAGGGATGGATGATACGATCTCAGGAGGGCCCTGCCAGATCGGGAACCTGGGAGCCTCATCTCAATCATCATCAATTAAGATTTATTGGACACCCCCTGGGTGCTTGGAGTTGTACTAACTGATTTTATCCTTCAGGCCTCGAAGTCTAGTTTCTGCCTTTTTAGCACTGTTTAACATATTGTAATATTGGGCTGAGTTTGTACAAGCTTTTCTTATTCTTTTTCTTATTATTTACTACAAACTGTGTTTTAAAAAATTAAAGTAGAGGATTTACTAATGGTATTAGGATTGTCCTTAATTTCTTTAAACATCCTATAGATTTTTAAGATCCTATAGATTCCTACTGCATATAAATTCCTCTCCAGCTAATGTGAGATCTGAGGGCATTCTGAAAAGTGGGAAGGATAACATTCATAGGGAGATGTCTTATGCACTGGAGCTGGGCGGGGTGGGGTTGTGGAGAATATCGTAGGAGGGGCTTAGGAAAGGAACGGACAGGGAGGGAAAGAAAGGAAACGGAGCACATGCATGAGCATTTGGAAATCGTTTCTTTTATTTAGTCAACAGATGCTTATTGAGTGTCTACTCTGTGCAGGTCATTTTCAAGACACTGAAGATATTGCAGTGAATGAGAAATATTCAGAATACCTACCTTCATGAAGCTATAGTCTATTAGGAAGAGACAGCCAGTAAAATAAATGAATAAAATTGGTAAAATGGACCAAAGTAACAAATCAGAGAAAGGAGATAGAGAGTATCAGAGGGTTTAAATTTTAAAAGGATGACCAGGGAAGGTGTCATTGATAAAGACCTGAAAGAGGTAGGGAATAAGCTAGTGCAAAGATCTAGGTGAAGAATAGTATATTCCAGACAGAAAGAGGAATCATGGGCCAGGTGGAGTGCGGAGGACAGAAGCTGGGAAACCAGTTAGAAGATGACAGTGAACCAGGTCAGAGATAAATGTGACGTGGACTAGTTGGAAGCAGGAGATAGGGATAAAGGATTGGGCTCTGGGGGTATTTTAAAGGCAGCAGCACTAGCAGGGCTTGCAGATGGACCGGATGTGGGTTGTGAGACAGAGGAGTGAAAAGATGGCATCGAGGTTAGGTTTGAACACACAGAGGATGCAGTTGCCATTAACTGAGATGGGGATGATGTGGATAAAGATGAGAAAGAGCTGGTTTGGGGGAATGATCTGATTGGAGTTCAATTTGGGGCATGTTGAATTTGAGTTCTGTGGAAGTGGAAAATAATGGGAGAAGAGACCTTAATGAAATGAAGGAGGAAACCAAGGGTGTGAGTCTTAGAGAAAACAACATAGATTTGGCTAGGGATGAGATAGAGGGGAAAGAACAGGCTGATGGGAGATATTATAAGGGGCGAATTAGCTGCAGACAGGATACAGTACTTAACCAGATGGGTCTTGACGCTGGGCACCAGTGAAGCCTGAGCAAACTAGTAAAGAAGAACAAAAGCCATTGGCTGGTGAAAAGCAACATACAGGAGTGGCATGGGAAGACTGGGGGAGCCCAAACTGGGGCATGCCGCATGGACTTTGAGAAGGTTAGAAGAAACAGGAGGCACTCCAGAAAGAAAAGGAGAGGGATGAAACACCTTTGAGGTATGAAGTTGATTGGGATGTAGATGGGTGATGTGGAAAAAGGTTGAGAGTTCTGGCCACTAAGGAAAATGTCAGCTGGGCACAGTGGCTCACACCTGTAATCCTAGCACTTTGGGAGGCCAGGGCTAGAGGATTGTGTGAACCCAGAAGTTCAAGACCAGCCTGGGCAACATAGTGAGATCCTGTCTCTACAAAAAAATAAACAGAATTAACCAGGCGTGGTGTGTGCCTGTGGTCCCAGCTACTTGGGAGGCTGAGGGTGGAGGATCACTTGAGCCTGGAAGGTCAAGGCTGTAGTGGGCCAAGATTGTGCACTATACTCCAGCCTTGCTGACTGAGTGAGAGTCTGTCTCAAAAGAAAGAAAGATAGGAAAAGAAAACGTCAATGTGGCTGTTGAGGAAAAAGACCAGGTGTAGACTGCACCTGCGAGGGGGAAGGGAACTTGGCAGGGGGTGGGGCCGGGTGTGCTGAAGGAGAACCACCAGGAAGCTCTGACTGCCAGGAGATGTTCTCTCTGTGAACACACACACCCTCTTTCTCTAATAAAGCCTTTCCGCGTGCCCTGAATTTAGTTTACTTGGAGTTGTATTCTCAACCTCTGAGTCTGCTTATCTTAGGCATATCTGATATGTGGCCGATACAGGGAGATGCATTCCTATATATGCAGGCCTCCTGCCTTTGCACAGTGGACACTTCTGGAAAGGAGCTGACTATTCAGCTTACAGATTATCCATTTTCTCTTGTTCTCCTGCCTATTGATTGTCTTTTGACTTGTTTCACTGCTTTTTGGTCCTTTGAGTAGAAAACGGAGTTTGTAAAACTCACTGAAAACATGTGTAATGCATTATTTGCAGTTCTGATATAAACATCATTGGATACAAAGATGAAAACCAATGGTTGAATTAAGTTTTAGAATTGTGTGGATTAAAATGTTTATATGCTTGTGATTACAAATCATCAGTATTCTACTGAATCAAAATTTCTTTTTTACCCTTTTCTTCTCTTCATTTATCCCTGTTGCACTTTTCCCTCTTCCTCCTCCTCCTCCCATATTCCTTCCAGTCCTCCCAGCTGACGTCAAGCTTAGGGGCCTCAGCATTCTGAACTTGAGCAGAAAACAGCTGTTTGTGCTGCTCAGGCATCCTTGGCTGGGGAAAGGGGAAGGTGGGAAAGAGATGGTTTCATTTTAAGGTCAAGGGTAAGGATTGAAAGGGGATCAGGAGGCCTAAGTAACTGGGAGAAAAAATCTGGCCACACTGAAGGTACTGCGTTGCTGGGAGCCATGGAAATGAGGTTCGGGGACTGCAGATCTAGGGAAGAGGGAGAGGAGGAGACAGAACAGAGGCCATGAGACAGCTCTTGTCAGCTGGGCCAGATGAGGACTCCTAGGAGAAGAGCAAAGGCTGAGCCCTCCTCTCCCCATCTGTCCTGCCAAGGTCAGTTCTTCTGCATTGCTTCACTCCTCCCCACAGTGGCTCCAGAAGGATCCCAAGCCAGGTCCCATACTGCTTCATTCTGGCACCTGAGGCTGCGAGGCCTGGCTCTGGAGGGGTAGTATATCACTGCGATGCTGGGCCGTTGGTCTCTAGGTTCCGAGAAAGCTGGGGAGGTGGTGGGTGAGAATGAGATGGGGGTGGTGGGGAAGTTGAGGGGTCATTGTCCACACACTTATTGCCTCACACACTTTTCCATAGTGAAATCTGTGCTGGTTAATACCTTTCTTCCCATTTCTTTGTCTTCCCTAAACCTCTTCCCCTTCCATATCCTGGACGTGCCATCCTTCTGCCTCCTGTCCCTCCGCATCTCCTCTCCATGGCTCTCTTTTTTCCTGCTCTTGTCTCCCAACCCCCCATTTCTGGCCATGGTTCCATGGGCCTCCTCCAAACTGTCTTTTCCTTGCTTCTCCCTCCCCATCCACTGGCTTCTTGCTCCTCACAGCAGAGGGGAAGGTGTACAGCTCAGATGAGGAGAAGCTGGAGGCACCAGCAGGAGACCCAGCAGGCAGCGAACAGGAGGAAGAGGGCTCAGGCGGTGACAGCGAGGACGACGGTTTCCTGGACAGTTCTGCAGGGGGCCCAGGGGCTCTTCTGGGACCTAAACAGAAGCTAAAGGGAAGCCTGGGGACTGGAGCTGAGGAGGGGGCACCAGTGACAGCAGGGGTCACAGCTCCTGGGGGGAAAAGCCGACGGCGCCGCACAGCATTTACCAGTGAGCAGCTTTTGGAATTGGAGAAGGAATTTCATTGCAAGAAATACCTGAGCTTGACAGAGCGCTCTCAGATCGCCCACGCCCTCAAGCTCAGTGAGGTGCAGGTCAAGATCTGGTTTCAGAATCGACGGGCCAAGTGGAAGCGCATCAAAGCTGGCAATGTGAGCAGCCGTTCTGGGGAGCCCGTAAGAAACCCCAAGATTGTTGTCCCCATACCTGTGCATGTCAACAGGTTTGCTGTGCGGAGCCAGCACCAACAAATGGAGCAGGGGGCCCGGCCCTGAATGGGCCCCAAGAACTTAGGAAGGCGAGGGATCTGTACCTGAGCCTGCTCTGAGACTGTCAGGGTTCTGTGGACCAGAGGGGCTGCAACTGTGATTCTGCCTTGAGGAGGCTAGTTGGCAATTAACCTAGCCCTGGGTGTGCTCCTCCTAGAACCTGAGATGTGAGCACTTGGCCCTGAGCCTGTTCCAGAGACCTTCAGGAGTAGGGGCTTCAAGGTTAAATGGGCTGGGGTTCTAATTGCTGAGGAGCTGTTGGGACTGAGGTGGACTCCTGGGGAGGGGGTGGGTTCTAAGATGCCTAAGACCTGAAGGTTCTGTGGCAAATGCCCTGGAACAGCTTCTGATGGGTGGAGGGATCAGGCGATACCTAGCCAAGTAGATCGCATCTCCTTATTTATTTGTGTAAATGTGTATATATGGAGCTATCTGTCTCTGTCCGTCTGTCTGCACCCCTGAGAGGGATTGGGAAAGTTGTTTCCTCAATCCTCAGCCAGAGTTCGTCTGTCTTACTGCTTTGGGGCAGGCCCCGTCTTGCCTCTCTTTACAAAGAAATGAAATGCAACCGTCACTGGCCTCTGTAGAAATTCTTCAGCACTCCCCCATCCCCCCCACCCCACGTTAACTACCTCTACCCCCCGCGCTTTTCCACTAGGGCTGCTCACCGCTCGCTCTTGCCTCTATACCTCGTGCTCCTAACGTGCCATCTCTTCCTGGTTCCCATTAAACAGGCAAGCTTCTCCAGCTCTGTTTTCTCCCCCTTGGATGAGCTGGCAGACTTTGGGAGAGATTCACTTCACTTCCTGTTGTATTTAGGTGGGGTATGTCCAAGCCATCTAACTTAGGTGGAGGTCACTAATGGCTGGGGCACTCATATCACCCGTGAGCTCATGAATAAATTGTTTTCTATGCAGAAGACACGGCAGCTTAGTCTGTCTCTGCCACCCTTTGATATTCCAGATGCAAGGGCCTAGGGGGAAAGACCCACTTCCAGTTTTCTGTTCTTACAGCATTAACTGTCATCTCTTCTTCTCCCCGTTGCACCATTTTTGAAGCTTGGGATACCCCTACCTCTTCTGTTACAGAGTAAGATTGGTTGAGGGGGGCCATGGCTAAGTGGATGGGACAGGAATGAATTTGTGTGATAGACATAGCAGAGGCTTGGGGATTGGAACAGCATTAGTGGACAAAGTGAACACAGGGAGCAGGGCTCACAGATCCACCTGCAGACAGCAGGCAAAGGGCACAGAAACCAGTGGAAGTTGGTATCATGGTAACTGGGCTTCCTGGGAAGAAATATGACCTGTGTTGATTTGGGAGGGGAGATACAGTAGAGAGCAGAGCCATCGAGAAGAAAAATGGGCTGTGAATGAGGCAAAGAAATTCAGGAAATGAAGGTATTAATGTCAGGAAGGGGAGGGAAGTAAAGCTCAAATACCTGGCCTCCTTACTTTCCTTAGAGGGAAAGCTTCTGGCTATTCCTGATTCCTGGAATGGAAGACTTTTCAACGTCTCATCACCCTGACATGTGCTGGACACTTCTTATGGCGAGACCAAGACAGCTCTCCTTGGCAGCTCATTTCTCCCAGCTGGTTTGGGCAACCAAACAAAGCAATCTGGAGCCGTGACTGGTCATTAACAATGGTACCACAGTTCTCCAGCTAGGACGCACAGAGCTAGGGCAGATCTTCTCTATTTTTTGGCTAATTTCAGCAGGGCTTGAGAATTAGGCTAAAAATATGTAGTCCAGACTAGCTCCATTCCCAACCTGGTCTAGATCAAGGCTAAGTCTCCTTAGATTCAGCCTTCACAGGGAACCTATGGGGTTAGAACCTTTTTTTTTTTTTTTTTTTTTTTTTTTAGATGGAGTCTCGCTCTGTCGCCATCTGGAGTGCAGTGGCGGGATCTCGGCTCACTGCAAGCTCCACCTCCTGGGCTCATGCCATTCTTCTGCCTCAGCCTCCTGAGTAGCTGGGACTACAGGCACCTGCCACCACATTCGGCTAATTTTTTTTTTTTTTTTTGGTATTTTTAGTAGAGACGGGGTTTCACCATGTTAGCCAAGATGGCCTTGATCTCCTGGCTTCGTGATCCGCCTGCCCCGGCCTCCCAAAGTGCTGGGATTACAGGCATGAGCCACCTCACCTGGCCACGGTTAGATCTTTTTAGTAGATAAGCCAGGCAGAGGTTGAGGATCACAGGAGCCATTGTCATTCCGGCAGGGCTGGAGCAGAGTTTCTGTGGCCATGTGTCCCCCTGTGGTGGCAGGCAAGAGAGCACCTGGGCAGGAAGGCCACAGATGAGAAGCAGCTCAAACCGAGGCCGTGACCTGCAGGGGTTTTCTGGCTCTACCTATGAAGCCTCCTAACCCGTTCAAAGCAGTATTCAACCAGCCAAAACAGCTTGTTTTCCACAGGGAATCTGGAGGTGACTATTGCTGGTATTTGGAGCCCAGGAGCCTATTCCTACACATACCCATGGCCCTGTCTCTCTTTTGCCCTATCTATATGTAAGGTTTGTATCAGCCTTGCAAAAGGGGCTGTGGGCTGAGAAAATAAAGCCTGGCTTCGTCTCTGAAGAGTGTTACTTGCCTACCTGCACAACACACCAGCCCACCACACCCCACATATACTCATGGTGCTTTAGAAAGGGCCTATGTCAGGTCTGTGGGAATTTTTTTCCCCCCCGAGATGGAGTCTTGCTCTGTCACCCAGGCTGGAATGCAGTGGCGCAATCTCGGCTCACTGCAACCTCCGTCTCCTGGGTTCAAGCAATTCTCCTGCCTCAGCCTCCTGAGTAGCTGGGATTACAGGCGCCCACCATTACGCCCGGCTAATTTTTGTATTTTTAGTAGAGATAGGGTTCCACCACATTGGCCAGGCTGGTCTCAAACTCCTGACCTCGTGATCTGCCCACGTTGGTCTCCCAAAGTGCTGGGATTACAGGTGTGAGCCACCGCACCCGGCCTGTGGGAATTTTTTTTTTGAATAAGAGAAGACAAGGGCTACCAGTAATGTGGGTCCAGGAATGGGACAGCAACAGACTCCTCAGAGAGCCAGGACTCTAACTTAGCAAGTTCTCATCCTTTCAGAACCAGCAGGGAGAAGCATTTCCCCCAGGTCTTCCTTCTGGACTAAGGGATTCAGTCAGAAGGAAAAGCAGGAACTCTGGATTCTGCCCCTAGCTTGGCTTGGCAAGATGGTGGGAGTTAGGGCAGCCATTCTTGTGTCAACCACCTACCTCCTCCCCTTTCCTCACAAGCAAAGCCCAGGCACAAGTCAGTCTGTGCTGTAATACAGCTATCTGGAGAGAAGTGCTGCCACTTACCTGCGGCACCCTCAGTTCTTCTCCAGGGTACTGACTCAAGTATCTCCCTGTACATCCTGCTGTATGGCTGTTCCCAGATTTGTAGGAAAGGGGCAATGCTTACGCCCTCTCTCTGGGTGCATTCTGGCCAGTACAGAGTGTGGCAACAAGCTTACTACATAGAATACTGATGACAAATGAAGAGAGCAGCTAGAAAGGCTACCTGATGGCTGGGCATGCTGGCTCACACCTGTAATCCCAGCACTTTGGGAGGCCGAGGCAGGTGGATCACCCGAGGTCAGGAGTTCGAGACCAGCCTGGCTAACATGGAAAAAACCCATCTTTACTAACAAGACAAAAATAAGCTGGGCATGGTAGTGGGCGCCTGTAATCCCAGCTACTCGGGAGGCTGAGGCAGGAGAATTGCTTGAACTCAGGAGGTGGAGGTTGCAGTGAGCCGAGATCTCGCCACTGCACTCCAGCCTGGGCGACAGAACAAGACTCTGTCTCAAAAAAAAAAAAAAAAGCTGCCTGAAGGTGGGAGAGGCAGCACCCAGTAGGAAGCAGAGAACTCTGTGTCCTCTCGTCAGGGGCCCTGTGCTGTGCTGCCGAAAACTCAACCACATCCTGCCAAGGGAAGGCCGAAAGAAAGCAATGAACATAGGAGGCTGAGGAATGACCACCTGGGACCCAGGCGAACAGAGGGAAGAAAATCTTAGAACATGGCAAACAATGAGAAGAAAGGCATAAGGAGAGAGCAGAGCTGAGGGGCGTGCTTGGGAGGGCAGCAATGTAAAAGGGGGAAACAAGGCCACGCACACGGTCTGGTTTATTGGCTCATCATACACACACACATCAAATATGTACATAAACATAAATATTCCAATGTACAAAGTTTACATGGGACTCACAGATCACCCCTCGTCTCTTTCATCCAGCACCCCCAACCTGTGCCGTCCTCCTCCTGTTTCAGGATGAAGGCGTGTGAAGGGCTGGCACTAGGAGGCAGGGATCTGGAGGAGGGAGAGGTCCTGCTCCCCTCTCCTCACAGGCACCTCCGAAGGGTCCTGTCCCTTTTCAATGGCACCTTAGGGCAGAGGGCTAAATCCCTCATCCCTCTCTGCTGCAGCTCAAATCCCCAACTCTCCTTGATCCCTTTGACTCTCCTCCCTAATTTCCTCTGCTTCGTCCTCGCAGCATGTTCCTGCTTCTCCATCTCTGTGTCTGTTCCCACAGTGCCTGCAGGGAGGAGGGTCTTCGGGCCATGGAGTCCTTCTGGCCCCTCTGCCCTCTTCCTGGGCCTTATAGGAGGCTAGGACTACGGTGCAGCTCAGCAGAGGGGTTGCTGCCATTGGCAGGCTCTCTGTTGGGGGTAGGCGCTAAGCCACAGCCCTCCCCAGGGCAGCCATGCTGGATCAAGATGTCTGCACACTCCTGGCTGCCAGCCCGGCGAGCATACGCCAGTGGAGTCAGGCCCCGGGCGTCGCGGCTCCTCACGTCCACCCCATACTGTAGGAGAAAACACGTGTTCACAATTGGCATGACATGGGAGGAGATTGGTTGTAGGGGAGGAAAGAAGAGGTTGCTTTCAAAGAACAAAGCTAAGAAGAGTGAGGTCAGGGCAGGCTAGAGGCACGTGACTCACCCAGATGAGCAGCTGCGTGAAGACAACGTTGGCCATGGCACTGGAGAGATGTAGAGCCGTCCGCCCGTCTCCGTCCCCATAGGTCTCATTCACCTCCTCTTTGGAGCCATGTGCCAGGAGCATCACCAACAGCCGCAGGTCATCTTCCACCACGGCCCGGAGCAGCTGCTGCCCCAGCGGCACATCTGAGCTTGGCAGTGGGGCCAGGAAGAGCTTCTGTTCATACTTGGCCCGTATCCAGCGTTCCTTCTCCTCTCTGCAACCACAGGCCCATCGGGGCATGAGCCAAGGAAGGACACCGAGCAATGGGTGGGGCCAGGAAGGTGGGCAGGAAAGGAAGCAAGCACCCAGGGGAACAAGGAAGAAACAGTGAGAAGATGAGATGGAGCAAAAAGGGAGGAGAGAAGCCTTGGAAACTCCAGGCACACAGAGGGGCAGTGGGTAATGGAAAGGGGGGTGGGAGAAGCTGAAAGGAAGGGACACTGAAGGGAGGCCCCCTGGGGACAGTGGGGATGTGGGGGCTGAGAGGGCAGGAAGATTCCAGGCAGGCCCGTGTTGCAGCTTATCTGGCCGTCTGAACTCTCTTGGATTGGCAGTGCTGGAACAAAGCGGGTGGGGGCCTGCACTGGGGGGCCATGCACTCCCCTATCTCCCACCCATTCTCCCCATCTCAGAGCTCCGGAGTGGGCGCTCTGCACCACACCGTGATAGGGGCCCTGCGCATGCGCCTCCTGCTGGCCCCTGACCTGCTGATAACGCTCAGAAAGGGCCCGTTGTTGTGAGGCGCCTGAGTGACAGGCACCAGAGCAGGAGGGGCACCCCCAAGGGGCCAACTGCCAAGCAGAGCAACGGACAGTTTTAACCCTTCTAATACCATCACAGCCACTCCAATCTTGCCCATGCTGGGAGCCCCCAACAGTTCCCCCATTCCTGGCCAGCTCCAGGGCACCATCTGCTCACCTGCAGGCGTCAGGCCCTGGCTTGGAGTAGCCACCCAAGGCCCCCTCCCAGACACTGTTGGCGAGGGCATTGCCCATGGCAGTCATGACAGCCAGCAGCTCAGGCGGCCAGTCATCGAGGTCGAGGGAGCGCACCCGGGACAGGTGAGCCCCCAGGTGTCGGTGGATGCCTGAGCACTCAATGCACATCAGGGCACCCAGGTTCAGGCTGGCCCAGTCTGGATCTAGGCAAGGAGAGGAGAACGATACAGTGACAGCAGGCAGGCCACCAGAGCGCGGGACAACTAGGGAAGTCTTCCCTGCCCTCTTCCCTGCTCATTGATACTTGCAAAGCTTTCCCTGGGCCATCCCCAGCTCCCAGCCCCACCAGCCTTGCACTCACTGGGTGCATCGCAGTCGATACAAAAGCTGTTGCCGCGAACAGTGCGGACGGCCTGCACAGCCAGAGCTGCGTTCTGGTTCCCCAGTCGAGTCTGTCACACAGCAGGAGAGACAAGGGGCGGTTGGTCAGTCATGAGGCACCTTTCAGTCCCACCCCAGCCAGGTGCTCTGTGTGGACCCAGTCACTCTGTACCCACCTTGTCCTTGGCGCTGCGGCAGCCTTGCAGGCTGGCAAGGATCTGGGCCTGCACGCTCTGAACCCACAGCTCCCGCTCCTCTGCTGTTGAGGCCTCGAAGTGCCACGTCTGCCCGGTGAGGGACACCACCACAAATTCAAACGACTCCTCTGCCTCTGTTGGGGGGGTGTTTATGCCATCAGGGCTCCTCGCCTGCGTGCACACCCAGGGCATGCTATCGCCACAACTCCACTCACTACCCTGCTCCACTGGCAAGGTCCTCCCCTAGATCCTTCCCCAGGTGCAAGGCCACACACTGCAGGACAACTTGCAGGGGGAGGCCAGAGTAAACTCGCAAGACTAGTGTGAGCTCCCAGTCCTCATTCCTAACCACCTGTGGAGCTTGAGTGAAAACAGATGGGGAATGCAAGATCTTGGCACCCCTGGCACTGCCGGGAATGGGTGTGAAACCAGAGAGGGGTGCTTCCCAGAGAAAGAGCTGAGTATCTGGAGAAGGATGCGACGGGGTGCTAGGAGGCAAACACTGGGAGAGGGTGGGGGAAGGCGGGTATGGGCACCATCCGTACATGTCAGCTGCAGCCGCCTCATTTTGCAGCTCATTAAACCCAATATTCCTGACGGCGTCAGCGTGGAACTCCTGGGAGCTGGGCCCCTCCCCCACTACCATGGCATAGACAGGCAGGAAGGGCAAGTGGATGGGGGAGAGGAGGAGAGGTTTTCTACAGGACCTGCAGTATGTGAGCAAATAGGGGCCTGAGGGCATCTGTAGTGACAAGCACCGAGGGCTGGACTGTGACCCCAAGCAATGTGGTGAAGCTCTTCCAAGCTCTGGTCCCCCAGGCCCCAGAAGACAGCCGCATGAATCTCATTCCCAATGGTCACCGCCCCATGGGTGAACAATTCCTAACAAGCAGTGTGACTGTGTCCCGGGGGCTGGAAAGACAGCACAGGTGCCTGCGGTAAGGCCCCAGGGTGAACCCCAGTTCTGCCAAGGCCATCCCTGCTTGTAAGTCCTCACTGCATCTTGGCCCCAGGCAGCCTCACCTCAGTGACACAGACATCCCCTGGAATTCCTCCTCTGCTAGGGCCTTGCTCTCAGGGACTGTTAGCAGAACTGCCTTCCCCCAGAAATAGAACCGGCGCCTCCTTCCCCAGGCACCACCACTGCGCCTCACCTTGCTTTCAACCACAGCCTTCGAACTACGTGATCTCCATGATCATTTGTGGGGCTCAGTCTGCTGGACCAGAAGGGAGACCCCACGCTGTAAGTACTAAGCATCACTGTGTCACAGGTTGGCTAGGTGTCTCTGCTCCCCTGACCCATACGTCTACCCTGATGATTAGAGCAGAAGTGAGAAATTATGAGTCTGTAGAAGTTAAACTTATTTGGGAGCAAAGAAACTCCAATCACCAAGAAGAGGGAGGTTTTGAAGATACTTTGGGGAAAATCTGAGGAGCAGCAGTATAATTAATAGAGGAAGAAAAAGGTCCTATGGAAGAAGGCTTCAGGACCTGGAATTCCTTAGCCTAAGGAAAACTAAGGAGAGACTCAGCCAATCTGTACACATGTATTAAGCACCTAGTAAGTACCCAGCACTTTATTAAACTCGGGATGACACAAGAGACAGAAAACACAGGTCCTGCCCGAATGTCTTAGAGGAGCTATTGATGTAGCAGTCTGCTATCTTTTACCTTCTTTAAGAATAAATGAAGTAAGCCCACATTTCAACAGAAAGGGTTTCAGTTAGCAGAAGAACTTTTCTAAGATACCAGGTCTAGATTACCAAGTTGTAGAACTACTTTGATTAGCAACTACTAGTAAGTGCTTAATCCATTGAATAAAAAAAAAAAAAAATAGGTGTTACTTTTAGGGCACTATCCCCAAGTCCCACTGCCCACCTCCTGTGCCCAGTTTCCCTCTGGGTCCCCCTAACCTTCAGCAGCACTGCTGGGGCCGTCTGGTCGGGGGGTCCCGGTGCTCTTTTTCCTCCGGTGCTTCTTCCGGTTGGAGTGGGGAGATGGGGGAGGATCCAGCTTGGGGCTGGAACTGAGTACCTCAGCTGGGCCACTGGCTGGTGAGGGGAGAGTTGGAGAAGTGTGGGAAGAAGGGAGGCAGAGGAGGGGAGGGGCGCAGGGCACTGGGAGGAGGAGAGGACCAGTCCTGCCAACTGTTGCTGGGCCACACTCAGGAGAGCCAGACGGACACCTCTCTCTAGGCGAGGTCTGCCTGGGCTTCCCAGTCCCAAAGCTCCCCAGCCTTGGAGGAGGAAAACGTGGAGAGAGAGAGTAGGAAACTTAGGCAGAGCAGGATGGAGGCAAAGGGAGGAAGCTGCCTCTGCAGCCTGGAGGGGTGGAAGGCAGCCCAGGGAACTCACGGGGAGCTGAAGCCCCAGCAGCTCCGCACCAAATTTATCCTCAATCACACTCCCCGCTCCTCACAATTAATAGCAGAATTAGAAACAATCAGGGAGCTGCCTAATTACTGTCAATTAGAGCGCGCTAATCAAGCTCCGTCTCCCACACCCCGCCCGGCGCTCACCACTAAATGTCAAACTTCATTAGAGGCAGACACGCTCCCTCCCTCCCTGCCTTCCTCCTTCCAGACTCAACAGAGGGCCCTCACGCAGGCCAGCACAGGCCACTGGACCGGTGACCCAAGGGAAGGGCCCCTGGCTTCCCCTTCTCATGAGCTCCAAGCTCACTTCCCCCAGGGGTGGGCTGGGCATGGATCGGGAGGTGGGGCAGATCCCTGTGCTGGCACCGCCCAGCTCCTCCCTCAGCCCGCGCTCCTGAGGTCATGGCAGCTCAGAGGCTGGGCCTCAGGGCTCCACTGGGAGGACTCAGGGAAGGCCTTTCGGAAGGCAATTAGGGAGAGCACCCATGGCTGGGGTGACAGTGGGGCACCCTGGGTCTTCCTGTCATTACATCATCACTCAGGACAAGGGCATGGAAAGCTCAAGGGACAGGAGAGGAGAGCTGGCTCCATGGCCTTTTGAGCCTTCAGAACTGCTGATGGGATCTGTGGTCGACGGTGAAAGTAAGAAGTAGGGTCAAAAGAAGAAAAGCAAAGACAGAAAGAGAACAAAGGGGCAAACGGAAGAGCCCTGGAAGCAAGGTGGAAGGGGCAGACGGGAGAGACAGAGTCACCAACCCACCTAGGATGGGTGGAGGCCTATCTGAGGGGGGCAGCACAGGTGGAAAACGACCTTTCAGGACAACTCCACAGGGACCCCTGTTCCACAGTAGCGGGCGAGATGCTGCTGCCTTCGGAACGTGGCTCACATGGCTTAGAGCGCCCAGCCTCCGACCTCCCTACTCAGCCGCTTCCCCGTCCCCCTGCCGAGAGGCTGATGAGCTAACTGCGCAGGGGGCTGATGGGGATGCGGGAGCCGCCACCAGCGCCGCCTGGGGACGAAGGGGAGGAGGAGCTGCAGAGGGCGGGCCTCTAGCGCCGGCCCCAGGCAGGGCTGCAGGCAGACGGGGGATCTGGGGAAAAAGGGCTGCACGTGGAGGCTGGAGAAGGGACAGTGCCCCTACTCTGCTTCCAAGACAACGTCAGTACTAGCCCCGAAGCAAGGTCTCTCTGACAAGCCCAGGAGGGCCCAGCTGGGCTCCATCCCTTGGCCTGGACACTGTCCCACTGCAGGCTCCCAAGCCAAGAATGCTGCCCGGTTCCCCTCCTCTCTGTCACTGGGGCCCCAGAAAAGGTGGGAAGCAGCAGAGCCACCACTCACCAGGGTGCTGCATGCCTGGGGGCAGGGAAATGGTGGCCTCACTCCACTGGTCGGCGCTGGAAACGGAGCAGGAGCGCTGGTGCAGCCCCTCAGGGCGCGGGCCAGCCCAGGCCGAGCTGCTGAGGGGGCGCTCAGAGTGCAGGGATGCGCTGCTGGCCGAGTGGGGGGCACCTGGGGGCGGGAAGGGTCAGACTGGGAAGGGAGGCCGGGCAGGGGAGGATTCTCAAAGATACTATCCTAAAAATAGGGCTGCAGGGCAGAGCCTGAGACATTCCAGCAGGGCACTGGGTTCCTCAGGTGGCGGGCCAGCTTCTGGGAGAGCCAGAGGCCGCGCAGGGACCCTGTGTGCCTTCGGAAGCAGCCTGTCCCCAGATCTTCACGCCCTTCTCTCTCTGTGAGCAGAAAGGTCCACAGCTCTGTCCCCTCACTGTGGTCCAGGAGCGGGGCGGGGGGATCTCTGCATCAGAGATCTCCCAACTTGTGGAACGAGCTGGGTGGTGCTGACACCCATCTCCACAGTGCTCCTTGTGGGGCCCCTCCTGGCTTGGGCCCCTGCACCCTCCATTCTAGTCCACATATGCCATTTGCTTTGCCTCAGCTTTACTGCCATTCTGACGAGAAATAAGTGTATCAAATTCAAGTAATTATGTCTAATTAGTATTAGTAATTATCCTGTTGGGCTGGAGAAAATTAATCTTTCATTTCCCATCAGGGAAGAATGGCAGAGCCAAGGGGAACCGACGGCTCTAGGAAAGCTAAGGCTGGGGCAGGCGCGGCGGCCAGCAGTGGAGGGAGGACAGAGCACCGCACAATTCTCCCACCTCACTCCGTGGCTGAGACCCTGCTGGAGAGATTCTGGGAACAGCCGTGGGGCCTCAGGGGCCTGTGACACTTACAAAGCCTGAGCTGGAACACTGAGAACCTAAGCTTCCTTCCCCTTCTTCAGTCGACCCAAGACTGAGACCAGAAGCAAACGGCCCTAGGAGGTCTAAGAACACGGGGGCCAAACCTGAGGTGCTTGAACCTTGAAGCGGAGGAGCCAGCCAGGTGCTGGAGGTTAGTGGGAAAGCAGAGAAGGGGCCTGGAGCTGGCCAACGCTGGAGACAGCAGGCAGAGGCCCAGCCAGGGGAAGGGCAGGCGCCAGGTCTCACACCAGCCCTGCAGGCGGTGGGACTGAGGGGAAGTCTATGGGGAGGTGGCACCAAGCTGCAGCAGCTGGAAGGTAAAGAATGGCCTAAGGTGCCACAGCTCTGCCGCTGGGATGACGCCAAAGGCAGGGAGCAAGTTTTATGTTCCTCTTGTATTTGTCACAACACCCCAAACAGGACCAGACACATAGTAAGTGCTTAGTCACATATGTGCAGCACGGAGGCTACAGGCCAGTCTCCATCTCCAGGCCCCGAAGAAACACGTAGATGCTGCCTCTTCAGAATCCTACCCACCTCCCGTCCTCCGCCCTCACAGGTCCTGCCTCAGGAAACCTTCCAGGATGCACACTTGGTCCCTCATTTCTCAGACACCCTGCTTCTCCTCACCCCTGCTTTCATTCCCTTCCAGGTTCCAAATCGTATTCCCCCTCATCCCTAGCGCCATCCAAAGACATTACAGGCCCAACTTCCTCCCCAAGCCCCCAACCCAAAATCCTGAGGGAGGGAAAGTGCTTTCCCTTTTCTTTGTTAATTCTCCCCTCATTACGCCTGCAATCCCACAATCAGTGTGCACTGTAATTGTCGAATTTGATGCTAATGATTAATGAATTAAACATGGAGCCATCAATTAGTCCTCGGAGGATAATTCTGCATAAAGCAGCGGATAATGTAATTACAGTAACAAAGATAATGAGATGTTAACATCGCCCGGTGAGTGAGAGACATGTGTGAGTGTGCATGAGGGTCGGTGTCGGTGTCGGCACGCGGCAGCGGGACGCGGGCTGGGTGGGCACCGTCCGCGAGCTCCTGCGTGTGGGCGCTGTCATTACAGGAGTGAGGGCACGGGGCTGCCTCCTCCATGCCACTGCCGCTCCCAGGTGTGAGGGATGTCAGGGACAGGAACGGGACAGGACAGCGTCTTCTCGTTTCCCTCGCTCTAGGGAAACAGCCCAGCTGTCCTCTGGCTCCCTGCCGTCAAGGAAAGGGACTCACCTGGGCCTGCTCCTCATTTTTGGAATGATAAGAGAAACCCCAAGCTGACCAAAGGGGCCCCTGGGGGCTGGTGCCAGAGGGCTCCCTGCAGCTCTCACCTGCTCTCTGGGCAGGGCACTGAAGACTGCATGTGACCTGCCATCAGGCCAGTACAACCCCACAGCAGGCTCAAGGTCCCCCACTGGCACAGCCCCATGATGGGTGGTGGCTGGCCTTCTCCTCCTTAGCGTCCTTCCTTCCCTCCATCCACCTCACAGGCTTCCTTTCTGAGCTCAGGGTGGCTTAGAGGAAAGAACATGGCTCTTCAAGTCAGACACAATGAGGTTGAACCCTAGGTCTCCCACTTACTGTGGAATTTACAGACAAGTTTGTTAGCTATGCCAAGCCTCTGTTTCCTCATTAAAATGGGGACAATAATCTCTACTTCACAGCTGCTGAGGACCTGGGGCCTGATGCAGAGACATCCACTGCATAAGGCACATCTCAATTGTGTCAGGCCCCTCCCCCTGGCCACTCCCCTGCCTTCGGCCTGGTCCGCGGTGTTTCTGCGAGAGTGGGCCCAGCACACCTGTTTCAGGTGCCTTGCCTCCAACAAGGACCACACCTGGAGGCATCATTGTGCCTTCCTTCCCTCTAACCTGGGATTTCTCAGCAGAGTCCCATCAGCGTTGTGAGTGGGACAATTCTTTATTGTTTGGGGTCTCTCCCATCCATTCCAGGGGACTTCGTATCCCCAACCACCTGTCCACTAAGTCTGTCACATCCTCCCCTCACTGTGACAAGCACAGGCCCTCTAGGGAGATGACTCACCCAGCTGCAGACCTGTGCTGCCAGGCGCTGACTGCTGGGACAGGGCACAGGAATGGCACCAGCAGGGCAGGGTTTGGGGCAGCTGTTACTGGGCCCAGGGAACATGAGATCCAATGGTCTAGGACAACATCGGGGATACTGAAGTCTCCGGGAAAAGCAGTCGGGAGCCAGGGGCTCTGGAAGCGAGGGAAATGAGTGTGGAAGGATGGATCCTGGAAGAGCACGGAGCCTGGGGGCCCAAAGGAGGAGGAGTGAAGCGGCACTAGGAAGGGAGTCCCTGGGGACAGGAGGCCTTTCACCTGGGCCAGCACTATCAGTTGAAAAGGCAAGAACACAATAGCTCGTCACTGGAGTTTCCTGCCTCCAGCTCCTGTCTAAATTCAGTCCTCTCTGAGCAGAGATCCCACCTCTCACTCAGGCCTGAGAATATGCACCAGGTTGACTCCAGACAGCTCCGTCCCCTTCCGCCTCCCCCATCTCCATATGTCAACCTTGGCTGAGATGCCAGCCATGCACCCAGAGGCACTGCCCCCACCCATCGCCTGCCTCGGATCCAGATGCAGAGATGGGCCTAGGACCACCAGCACCACTGCCCAAACATGACACTACCTGGCCCCATCTGACATCCAGATCAACTGCTCGTCTAGACATTTGCTGCCACCTCAACTAACTCCACTAGGGCTGCATTAGGGCACATGTCTTTGGCTGAGATGACCTTGAAGTGTGATGCTGGCCAGCACCCTGTGCCCAGGCTGAGAAGCAGCCAAGCCCAGAATGCCTGCTTGCCTTGGCGCCAAGGCAGCCACCCCCCAGGCCCCCACCTCAGCAGCCGCCTCACCTGTGCCCCCACCCAGCTGTGTGTTACTCCGCTCCACGGACAGCCCGTTGGCACGGGGGCTGGTGCCCGGGGCTGTGGCAGGTGTGGCTCGGGGCAGGCGCTTCCCTGGCACTTTCACCGTTGTCCGCAGCAGGTCAATCTCCTTGCCATGGATGTTCTGCATGTAATCCTAAAGGCCGGGTGGGAGAGACAGATGAAGACTGGTTAGCAGCAGTCACTCCAGCGCTGAATCTTGCAACTCCTAGGTCTCTCCCTGCTGTGGGAGGAGAGGGAAGGCTCCAATCTTGAAAAGCAGGATTCTAAGCCACAGAATGACTCTGAGTCTGGATTACACCTCGATCTCCACGGTGCTCAAAGCAGCTCTAGGGGGACTCTGCCAGGAGGGAGGTAGAGTTGGGGGCGGCTAAGGACCTGGAGCTAAGCGCTGAGGCTCAGGCCCTCAGGAACAACAGCTTCGGAGGCAACAGCACAAAGCAGGCCAAGTGCTGGGCCAGGCTGGGATTTAGGGAGAGCCCCTGGCTGAGGAGGGGAGCGGAGACACTCGGGGACATGGATGACAGGGTGGCCACCAAGCACTGCAGCCCCCACCTGGGCATTAAGAACCTTCTAAAGCCTAGAATAGTCCCAGCCCTTAGGACAGTGTCTGATAATAAACACTTGTCGGACAGTTTAAAAGGAAGCCTCTGATTCTTTTTGCTGGACTTTGGCATACAGCAACAGGTGGTCTCACGGGTACCACCGATTCCCTGGCGGCAGTCATCGTCACCGCCGTCATGTCATCTGCCTGTCGTGTGCAAGGTATTTACCATCCTACAGCAGTGTATTTATACATTCCACGTATAACCTCGTGTAATCTTCACCACCTGAGGGAGGCAGTGCCTGTTTTGTAGATGAAGGAACTGAGGCTTAGAAAGGCTTATCTGCCCGGGAACACACAATTAAACGGTAGCAGAGTCAGATTCAAGCCAAGGTTTTTCAGATTCCCAAGCCTGTGCCCTGTGCACAGGCTTCCTCCAGCCTGTCCTGGGCCCGGGACTCACCCTGCTTTCAAGTCAGGGCCCTGGAGATGGGGGGCCACTTTGTGCTTGGACTCCCCCCATCATTTAGGGAGCACCACGGCCGAGTGCAGGGAGGAAGGGTGGGGGCCTGCCGCTCCCTGGCCTGGAGCCCCGCTGGGCCTCCTGCTTCCAGCCTCTCCTCCAGAGGTTTCCCTTTAAACTGTTTGACAAGCGTTTAGTATCAGACACTGTCCTAAGGGCTGTCCCAGCCTGTTGCCTCCTGCTTCCTTGTCCCTGTCACTGTCCCTGAGCTCCACGGCAATTCCTAGCTAATGCCCTCGGTAAAGTGGCACAAATTCCTCTCCATGGGTCTATGCCCCTTCCTGAGAGAAGAACCGGGGTGGTGGTGCCAGATTTAACTTCTGACTGAATTACATCGGTTGGACACAAAGCCGCTCCTCCTTTCCCCTCCACGAGCACCTCTGGAATGTCTGCATCCTGAGGGCGGCTGTGCGACGAGCCTTCCCAGACACGGTCCTCCTACCCTGAGGAGGCTGGCCTTCACCTTTACCACTCGACATCAGACTGCTTTCCCGCCAGGCTGGCTCTGTCTTCTCACCCCGTTAGCTCCAGGGAAAATCGACACTGTCCTCTGCTGAAAAGAGCCCATGGGGCCTGCTGCCCCTTGGGAAGCAGTGGAAGGGCAGGAAGTCTCACCGGGGCTCCCTCTGGCAGGAATAATGAGGGCATCAAGTAGACAAGGAGTCACCTGGTCCCAGGTCACTAAGAGAAGGTGAGGAGGTTACCAGCTAGACGGAGGAAAGAGGTGCCAAACACCAGCCTCTGCCTGCACTTCTGTGGCTGGGCTGGACGTCACCCACAGCTCCGTGTCATCAGGGGAATGGTGGAAAGGCCTGGCATCAGCACGCGGCCTCCCTGCCCAGGTCCAGCCCTGTGGGTCTCGCCGAGCCTGCAGTCACCTTCATTCTCAAGGTGGCTATGGCATCTTCCCAGGCAGACAGCCCTTCAGGAAGAGGACCAGGGGAGTAACCAACCGGAGCAGAGGAGCCACGCCTAGAAGGTGTGTTCAGGAAGGAGCCCACACTCCCTGCCACTGCTGCTCCTGGCAGCCCTGGGCTTACCTGTGCCCTCCTGCCACCCCAGTTCTCTGTGAGGGACAGTACCAAGTGCCTGGCCCCAAGCACACATGTGCTAAAGTCTTGTTCATTGTCCCAGAACCACAGAATGACATAACCGAGGAGTCAGTGAGCAGCCTCCCGCCCAGGCAGGACCTCTTTGACAACCGCTCGGCCCGCACTTGGCAGAGCAGGACTCTGCCCACAGCTTGGGGCCTTGCCAAGGTGGCTGGGAAGGAAGCAGACCCAGGAGCCCCTCCTGCCCTCCCAGCGTGCCTCCATCCATCCTTCTCCAGCACACTGGGCTGCACGCCACTGGCCCCGCCGGCCCTCTGTCTTGCTTTCAGCCCAGTGTCCACTCAAATGACTTCACTGCCTCACCCCCTCTCCACTTGCATCCCACAGACTCAGCTTCCCGTCCCTGGTCCCCGTCGGCAGTCCCTGTACACAATCACATCTTAGATCGGCTACTACAGACAACAGTCAACAGCTGGCTGGGCCAAAGGCACAGCTGCAGTCCCTCCTTAGGGGAGGGGCTTGGGCTGCTCTAGTTCACAAGGAGGTCACAGCAGCTGCAACAGTTTTCAGGCCCCACAACAGCCCTGGGATGCCCAGGCTGGGACATGGCAGGAAAAGCTGACCCCATGCCAAGAAGAAGAGTTGCACAGGGGGACTCTGTTCAGAGCTAAGGTGCCAGAAACTGGCCTCAGGGGAAAGGACGGCCCAACTTCAGCATCTCTGACGGCACCAGCCAGACACTCCGCATTCCCAGGACAGGCCGGCACCCACAGCCCTGGATTCCGCGCCCTCGTGCCCGGGCAACCCTGGAGCCTGGGCCCGGAGGAGAGCAGAGAGAAGCTTGAGGAGCATCAGCAGGGATGGGAACCTCAGACAGGCAGCAGCGTTTCCCTCCGTCAGCAGAACGGGGAGCATGGTGGTGGTGGCGGCTGCTCAGGAGAGCGGTCACCACGGCTGCCTTTATTACCCACCATCAAACAGCAATTTCTTCCCCAGCCTCCTCGCTAATTACCCAGCCAGCGTTCTCATCTCGTTTTATTACTGGAATTAACAACGAGTTCAGAGCGTGGAAAGCTATTAAGATGTGTGATTAAGCCACATTCAATTAGTTTCTACAAACAATTTAATTGATGTTGCAGATAGAATTAACAGAAGGTGATTGTGTGAATGGCTCCGCTGGCTGCAAAATGGGGGAGGCTGTGGCGGGCTCTCTTGGGCCAGGCGAGAATGGGGCACGGGGCTCAGGGCTGGCCCACGAACTCATCTTCTGTGTGTCCTGTCCCCCCGGCCCCCATCCATAGGTGAGTCACCAGTCCCGATGCCCTTGGGGCTCAGGCGAGACCCTTGCTGGAGAGGAGAGCCAGCCTCAGACCAGAGTTCTGTTGGAGCCTCTGGAGTTGCCGGAGCTCCTTCCTCGACATGCTTCCTGCCAGGGTTTAGGGTTTGAAGAGCCCCAGAGAGAAGCGGCTGCTCACAGGTAGGGAGGTGGCCTGCTCACTGCTGGCAACTGAAGAGCATGCTCAGGCTGGAAGAAGGTGGCCAGGGGAGATGAAGGAGGCGAGGCGGCAGCCCCGGAGGGAGGGAAAGCGTGGCGGGGGTGGTGGCGGCATGACACAAAGTGAAGCAGGCTCTGCCAGAGCTCCACGGAGAGCTGTGAGCGCATGGAGCCACGACCGGCCCTGCCTCCACTCGTGCTTTTGCACCATGTGTAGCCAAGTGTGCTTCAGGGCCTGTGACAGGATGTGGGTGCCAGGACTTCCAGGCCTGGCCTTGCAGGGTGAATTCTAAGAACTCACACAGTGCAACAAGTGCGGCATGGAGGGGCACTCCTGGGGGGCTCAGACGCCCACCCTAGCCCCAGGCAGGCAAGCCCAACTCCCTCCTTACTTGACAACACTCACCCTGCTATTAACTCTTACGTGACTCTCTCAGTCAGCCCCAGAGGGAGGTGCTCTTGGCAAGTGCAGAAAAATCTGGGTAATGCTCAGAGCCAAAGTCATGGGTCCAAGTCTTAGCTCAGCCACCAGCCGGGTGACTCTGAAAAGCCACCAACCCCCCTGAGCTCTGCTCTTCAGCTGGCTGTGTTTCCTCTACTGAAACCAAAACCCAGCCCAACCCCACAACCCACACTTTCTTCCACATCCAAGACACCCTCTGCCACTCCTCTCCATCCTCGCTGCCTCCACTGTTGGCAGAGGGCACAGACAGTGCACCAAGCTAGGGTCACATAAAACAGAAAAGAGCAGGTAAGAACTGGGCAAAGGGGGAAGCGGAAGGGCAGCTCCACACAGGTGGGGAAACGGACATTTCAAACAGGCCCATTCCCAAGCTCCGCCACCGAGATGGGCAGCTGGACATGAGCAGAGGGCACGGCTAAGCTGCCTGGTGTTGGCCGTGAAACACCTCAGGCTGGGACTTAGAAGACGCTGGTGCGGTTTTCTGGCCTCAGCACTCCTACCTGGGACTTCCTGTCTGTGAGTGGCCCTGAAATCCTTGGAGCCTTTCAACAGGGAAATACCAGGGCTCTCCTTGTCTTCTGGCCCTTCCTTTAGTGTAGGGCTCTGTACACAGTAACAAAGCCTGGTACCCACAGAGCGCACTTTGGCCTCCTACGATACTTTCTGCCTCTGTCGCCGGCGCTCTTCCCAGCAGGCCTAGCTGCCTCTCATTGCCTCGCAAGGACTCGCGAGTGGGACAAGGTCTGTGCCCGTGGTGGGAGGTGGGGGGTCGGGTGGGAGCTCAGTAGCCAGCTGCACTGAATGCGGGTGCTCCCTCCTCCAGTCTCCCAGGTACCAGGCCCTGCCCTGTGGAGTAAGGCGTGTTAGGAAGGGCGAGCGGCTGACTGGCGTTGTCCCCTGAGCGGAGGGGGAGGACCATTGCCTGAGGATTGTCAGATACCCAGAAGCCCAGGAGGGCCAGGCCTTCTCTGCGAGTTTTCTCCGCAGGGCTGTCTGGGCGGTGCTCTCGGGCCTGGGTGATGGGCAGGATGCAGGGCCCCAGCACCTCCTAGGTCAGGCCTTCCTGACACCTTAGGCGGATTCAGAGGAAGGCCCAGGACTTCCGGGCCAGGGCGGGGGGGTGGGGTGGGGGCACGCGCTGTGCTCGAGGGGCTTCACGGGAGAACTCATTAGCCCCACAGTGGGGTGGTGACAGAGATGAATTCCGGTGACAGCTGGGTGCTGGAGCCACGCGGTGAGGGGAGGGGAGGAAAGAAGGGTGGGGGAGCTGCACAGGGGCCACTCCAGTCACCACAACACCCCCCAGCTGGGACACAGGCCACGCAGCCACCAGACCCTTCTAACAACAGACAAGGCCACGCTCGCTCTCCTCCCAGGAGGACTCTCCGAGGCTCTAGCCCATTCTCAACAGCCCTGGTCCTCCACCATCCCAGGCCCAGAAGCCCGCAGCTCCCCACTGGCACTGCCCAGCTCAACACAACTGCTGGGCAACATCGGCACCCCTGACTAGAAATTCTGTGGAAGTGGCTGAATCCTCCACCTTAAAAAACTGGCAAGGCGGATATACAGCTTGACTGCCCAGAGGGCACGGGAGGGGCCAGCCGGGTCTTGTGCATTTCCCAAGCTGCCAGTGTGAGGTTCCTTCTCCAGGGATGATCCATTCGAAATCACTAAGGTCTGCTTCCTGTCCGTCCTGGAGCCTGTCCGCTGCCCGCATTCTGTTATCCTCCCTCTACCCCCTCCCCATACTCCCTCAGGAGGCTCCTCCTCCCAGACTCACATGCAGGCTGGGGTGATAGGTGAGCAGCCCGTTGTCACAGAGCGTCACGTATTTCTTCTTCCACTCCTTGTTCAGGGACTTGCCGCTCCGCTTCAGCAGGATCCCCTGAGAACAGAGGTCTGATCAGAAACCAGGAGCCAGCCCCCCAGGTCACAGAGCATGAGGAGGTCACGATGTCGTTAGGCAATGCCCTCCTCCCTCCCCACTTATGCTGGGCCACTTTGAGCAAAGCAGCCTTTAAGGACCTAGCAGTGAACTTGGGAAGGCCCCTTAGACCAGTCCTTCCCCAGAACTTGGCTCTCTCCCATCATCCATCAGGAAGCAGCTGGACCGCTGTTCTGGCAGGTGGGCATCTTCCCTCCCCAGTGTGTAGAGCCACCTCGACAGGAGAAGCCTGTCAGGGGTGTAGACCGTTGGGTGTAGATGATCGGAGGTGTAGACAGTTAGGGGTATAGATGGTCAGGAGCAGACGCTTAGGGGTGTAGATAGTGGCCATCAGTGATGCTCCTCCCCAGGAGGCTCCAAGGGTCAAAACAGCAGAGATTTTGGTAAGGTCCTGGCCTTCCACCCCCTGTGGTAGCTCCATAATAGGGCAGAAAATCCCCTTATTGTCCCAAGCATCCCCCAGACCACCAAGCCAGGCAGCAGGAAGACCCAGCCTTCCCTCCTAGCAACCACACTTCCTGCATAAGCCAGTGAGACTCGCTGAATGCAGAGGCTGGATGGCTAGAAGGACGAGCGAAAGTGCCACAACAAGGAGCCTGCCCCGGGGACAAGACCTGGGTCACAGCTGACACCCAGTAAACATATGTTGGAAGAACTGGGGAAAAGCCCCCTAAAACCCCTGGCTGTCAGATGACGAATGCAGGAGGTAGACCCCACTAGGAAGATGGAAGGAGATGATGCTCAACCACAGCTGTGGCCTCCTTCCCAGGAGAAACCTACTCCTCTAGTAAGAACCCTCTAAAGACGCCCTCACTGGCTCAGGTTCTTTCCCTTAAACAACACACACAAGGCAACAGCTGGGAATGGGAGGCGGGGGGGGGGGGGGGGGTCATTCAGGACCAGGGAGCACCACGATGGAGACCAGGGGCAGATCCAGGACCAGCATCACCATCCGTGGCCCCCCATCCTCCAAAACCCCCAACTCAAGAAGGCTGACAAGAGGCAGTGCTCCCTGGAGACTTCAAGGCAAAAGTCCCATAGGGGGAAGAGGGGCACAGGCAGATCCACAAACGTGGGGCTTAGTGTGGGGCTCACCCTCAGCTGGGAGAGCGGAAGGGGCAGCACCCCCAGCAGGGACACTTGAAAAAGCGGACTCTGCCCATACTTAGAGGAGGGGGCAACCAGAGAGGGAAGCGGTCCCTCGATGGCATCTCCTTCAGGAACGGAGGGCCCAGCCAGAAGACAGCCAATAACACGGGGACTAAGAGATGCAGGCACAAGGAAACGGCAGTCCCTTGTCTGCAGCTCGTGGTCCTGACGCCCAAGGGTGGGGGGCAAATACTGGATTCAACTGCACCTTCCTTCTCTAAATTCTTCCTAATAGAAGGCTAAGCCCTAGATGGATGCAATTAGGATAAGGGATTCCTGTTTCCTGGACCTCTCCCCTCCCCAACAGGAGGTGAGGTGGAGGCCAGAAAGGGCACCCACTTGCAGAGGCCCCGGCAGCTGTGACATCAGTTGCCGACTTCCAGCACGTGTCACATTCTTGCTGCTCCTCTCCGGCCACACCAGGGCCAAATGCCATTGCGGGAGGTGCGAGCATGCCGGCTGGGCGTTGAAGTACATGGCCATGTGCAGACACATCCTGCTACCTGGCCCCCTTGGCCTGGAAGACCCTATCCTAAAAAGGGGTTTCTGAAGACTAGCGGCACTAAGGGGACCTTCCACAAGGCAAGCGGGCCCTGCCTCGTGGTCTGTGAAGGAGCCTTCCAGGTCGGCTGGGCCTTGGTGACCTGCCTCTGGGTGTGGTATTCCTGTCACTGGCCAGGGACCAGGTGCGCTGAGAGCTCAGAAGCAGTCAGCTGTTCCCCCTCCCGCTGCGACCAGCCACGGGACTAGCGTGCTCGAAGGCTCTAAGGCCCTCGGGCTCTGGAGATGCCTTGGAGTCATCCCCAATCCACCCCCCGCCCCGCCCCCAGCACACAAACCAAAGAAATAACCAAGTGTGAGGGATGGACCCGGCTTCCCGCCCCTGTCCCGACTCCCCTCACCCCACTAGGCGTGCTTCCCTCTCCCAGCGTCTCCCAGCCTTTCCCAGCCTTCAGCAGGAGACTCCACGGCCGGCCCCGCCCCGCCCCGCTCTGCTTCCATCTCCAGCGGCCTGGAAGGTGGAGCCGCTCAAGGCCTGCACTGCGCGCGGTTTCTCTGACAGTCAGGGTGGGAAGGGGTCTCGGCACCTTTCCGACCCAGACACGTGTGGCTCCTCCCTCCTCGCAGAGAATGTGATCGGGGCGGGGGTCCCTCCTCCACCCTGAACGCCCCCGTCCTCGGCAACGCCCTCCCCGGGCGGAGGCGGGGGAGCCGCTGTAATGACGCTCGTTAGCCGGGGGCGCTGGCGGAACGACCCGTCCGCTCAGCCCCGCCCCACTCACACGCCCGCTCCCGGGAAGCGGACGGGAGGAAACCCGCCTAGCCCGCGCCTCTTCCCACTCCGTCTCCAAAGAAGCTACAGGGGTTCCTGCTCCCTCCCCAGCCGGCCGGCTGCGCACGGCGGAGCAGGAAGCAATCTGGGGCGGAATGGGAACGGCGCAGAGGCGCGGAGGCGACAGCCCCCAGAGGACCCGTTCCCGCCGCCGCCTCCCTCCCAGCTCCGCCAGCCGACTTAATTGCGGAGTCCGGATTGATTGGGAATGCAAATGGCAACTGAAATGCAATCTCCACGCCCAGCAGGAGCTGGGGGGAGGGGAAGGAACAGAACCGGGAGAACGGGACAGGAGGGCGGAGCAAGGAGGGGCTGCAGATCTGGTGGGGCTGGACCGGCGGCAGCGGGGAAGCGCCAGGAATGGCCACCAGGCTGGAAGAAGAGAACGGACGCGCCCCGCCCCTAGCGAGCGATCATTACAGAACGGGAAGGAGCGGGCACCCCCTAAAGGGTGTCACTGCATCAGGCACAGGCCTCTGACACCTGCCCCCAGCTGGCGGCACCACTCTGGGCTGTGCAGCTAGAGGGCCTTCCTACTGAGCGTCCCTGAGATTTAGAGGTGAAAACACCCAAGTGACCTACTAACTCTAAGACTGGACCAGAACCCCAGGTTCAAGTTCACAGGGCTTCCTCCCCAACCCAACATCTCTCCTTCCTTCCCATGTGAGGGATTCAGGGAACAAATAAGTCAGCCCCGATGACCAGTGAGGAAAGGGAGCACATAGGACCCCAAGGAAAGTGGTCCCATTTTCGTAGTGAATTCGGTGAAGTGTGTCTACACACCCACTCACCGCCCACGCTCTCCCTTGCACTCCCCATCTCCAAGCAGGGAGCTGAGGAGCCCACGCCCAAAGCACAGGGCATCACCTAGAAGGGGCCCCCACAAAGGAGGTGCCCAGAGAGAGGGGATCAAATGAGCAACAGGTTTGTGCAGGGTCTGATCCTGCACAAAGACACACATACACACGCACTCCCTGAACGAACAGGGAAGCCTCTGGCTGCTGTCACTGTGCTTTTGGCTTTCCAGGGGGCCTCCCAGTAGTCTGGCCCAATTGGGGTGGTCACTGCCAGACATAAATGCGATGAACATTTCAAGAGAGGGGTGAGTGGAAACAATACGGATCACCGCATGGGACCCTGCCCTCTGGGACACTACTCTGCTTGGGACTCTTCATTCTAAATGGACTTTCGCTGGGGGTCAGAAACCCCTAGCCTTAACGAATGAATCCTGGTCACACCGACTGGCCCCTCCCCACAAGTAGTCACACTGCCCATGAGTCCCAGCCCCGGAGAGCCACACCTGACCGCAGGCCTTGCCACACCGGGCTCAGGTGCTCTGGCCACATGAGCCTCCTCTGTGGTCAAAACCTGGCAGTACAGCTGCCTATGTACATGGCCTCTCCAACCACCAGACCCCAAGAAATTCTGTGCCAAGTGCCCCCGTTCGTACGGGCACCCCAGCTCCTCAGGCTCTTGCCCACACACCAAAGACATGCCTCCCCATTCCACCCCAGCAGCTCTGGCTCAGCACATCAGAGAGACGCCCTCCGTGGGGCAATGCCGTGTCCACTGCAGGAATCCAAGACCGGAGGTGCGGAAGAAGGCAGGCCCAGGGCCCCCAAGACTGACTAGAAAGGAGGTAGGAGAGGTGAGGAGGTGGTCTCTCAACTTTTTTCGTTAAAGACGAACAGAGGCCCTTATTAACAAAACCATGCCAACAGACCTAGCGCTGGACTAGCCCTCAGTATCGCCTTCCACGCAGGCTCCTCGGGTTGCTCATTTTCCTTAGAAAGCCACTCAACCCTCTCCAGACCCAACCCCAGAACCAGCGGGACAGGCTGAGCGCCTGGCTGAACCCGGCAGGTAGCTCTCTGCTGCCCTCCGGTGGTGATCAGAAGGTACAGGCAGAGCTGGTGGCCAGAAGGTGGCGGCGCAGAGAAGGCGCCTTCTCACGGGAGAGCCAGTCCCTTGTTAGGGACTCCGCCTAGGAGGGTGGTGCTGGCCTCTGATGCCATCTCCCCCATCACAGAGGCCTGAGAAGAGGCCCTGGGAAGCGCCACATTCCTGGGCCTCATTCTGAGCCCTGGAGCACACGGGAAGGGAGGCGCTGACCTGCTTGATGGGGATGGCGCGGCCACTCCCGATACTGTCCACCTTGCACTCGGCAGCCTTCTTCTCCCGGTCCAGGTCAGCACCCTTCCGAGACTGGAAGAGAAAACAAGAGGAGTGTTAAAGAGGCCCAGGGTCTGCCGAGAGCTGCCCACCTGGACTTCCCGGCCTCCCTCCTGCCTCCCTCCTCCTGGGCAGCCCTAGCAGTGGGTCGGGCCGGGGCGGCGGGACGGGAAGGAACTGAGACCACGAGTATTCCAATGGGTTTATTCTTACACACGGCACCATACAGAGCAGCACAGGTCACTGAGCCGGGCCCGCCCCTTACAAAAGAGCAAGGACAGAGAGGCCGAGGGCGCGAGGAGCACGCCCGGGGCGGGGGCGTAAGAGAAGCGGGGGCGAGGAAGTGGACGGTGGGGCTGCTGGTCGGGAGCACAGGGCGCGACAACCGGGAGCGCAAAGTCCACAAGTGAGCGGGCAGATGGCCCGTCTGCGGCACAGACACCACACGGCACGTGGCACCGAGCGCGTCGGCGTGGCCCAAGGGGCACAGTGGATGGACAGAGAGAGGAGAGAGGCCAGAAGAGGCCCTGCACCCTGTCAAGCTCCTGGGGCAGAGTCCACCCGAATGCGGATCCTAGGAAATAGGGGGAGGCCAAAAAGAGGGGGCAAGGCAAGCGCGGCGGCGGCGGCGGCTTCCGGAGCAGGAGCAGGAACGGCAGAGGTCCATGCAGGAAGGAGCAGAGGAGGGGAGGGGCAGGAAAGCGCCCCCCAGGAGCAGCCGGGCCGGGCGGGCTTGGACTCCCCCGCCCCTCTGGGCCTCGTCGCGCTGGCCAGCGCCGGGCGTGGGGCCGAGCTGCCTTCTTCTCCATGCAGCGAGCCTGCAGCGTCCGGCCGGGCCTGGTCCCCGGCAGCCCCCAGCGCGGGCTCCGGCGCTCCTAGCCTTCCCTGGGGGTGGGGTTAGTTACAAAGGTTCCCGTGGGTCTCTGGAGTGGGGAGCTCGGCGGCCGCTTCTCATCTGAGAGCAGTCCCAGGGCCCGGCCCGCCTCCGGCCCCGCACAGGGGGCATGTCCAGAGGTGCTGTGTGTCACCAACTGGTCTTCTAATTTGGAAGGAGTTGGAAAGGCCTTTTTGTTGATGAAAAGTTGGAAACAGTGGCACATATCTGCAAATATCGAAAGAATAAAGATTTTGGCAAGTTATACTCAAGCCCCGCACAAGTCGGTCAGCACCGGTGAGGGCAGAGACCCAGGCGCCTGGGGAGCGGCGGCAGCGGGATGAAGAGGAGGAGGAGGAGGAGGAGGACGAGGAGGAGGAGGACCAGGAGGAGGAGGAGGCGGCGGCGGCGGGTGGCAGGGGCACCTGCTGGGCAGACACAGGCCAAGCGTCCACCTCAGCAGGGAATGGTATGTTCGCCACTCGGCAGCCCAGGCCCCATCCCTCTTGTTCTCCCAGGCTGCCAGGAGCCAAGGGCACAGCGAGGGGACACAGGGCCACAGCTGCAGCGTGGGAGAAAGCAAGGCCAGAGGGAACAAGGAGAATCGGGCAAAAGAGCCGCCGGAGAGCAAAGTGCCACCCAGCAGCTCCACAGGCAGCACCGCCCCATCCCCTCCCGGGCTCCACGGCCCGGACCGCCACAGCCCTCTGCCCCTTTGGCCCAGGGAGGAGGAAGGTGGATGGGACTGCTGCCACCGGGTCCCCAGACAGAAGAGCCAGTTTGGGGGGAGTGGGGTGCAGCCCACCCCAGCCAGATTGTGAGCCAAGAGGCCCCAACCACCAGAGGACCCCTGGGAGCTCAGAGGGGCACCTCCCCATGCGGACAGGAACTGGGGCAAGAGCAGCAACGAAATGAGCACATGAAGTCACAGGAGAGACTGGGGACAGCACGACCATGTCCAGTGGGGGTCACTAGCCACAGAGCAGGCAAGACACAGGGGCTCGCCCTCGAGCAAGCATGTTGCTGCCGGGGAGGACGATGAGGGAGAAGAGGGGAGGCCCCAACAGCAATGATGAGAGGGGAGGTCCCAAGATACACCCACAGAGACGGACGCGTCTTGAGGCCGTCTCAGGGACAATGGTGCAAGTGAGGTCACCACGGAAACAATGGAAAGAAAATATAAGGTCGCCGCTGTGAGGATGGAGAGAATGGAAGCGCCAGAGGGCAGGCCGTGCCGTGAGCAGCCAGGATGGAGGGCAGCAGAGTCGAGGCAGGCAGCAGAGAGCACAGGATGGCAGGAAGCACGGGGCGCAAGGGAGGAGGCCGGGGGCTGGGCATGGGCGGAGGAGAGGGTAGCAGGGCAGGGGAAGGCAGGGGGTGCCCTGGGGTTGCTACAGAGCTTGCCAACAAGGGGAAGGGGAGATTAAGAATGGAACTGAGGCAGCGGATGACTGAGGCACGATGCCAGGGAACAGGGTGCCCAGGCCCTGGCAGTAGTCACCGTGGACAGGGCACTCAAGGGTCCCGCAGCAGCAGCAGCAGCAGCAGGTGTGGGCTCAAGCAGGCGCCCCCCCACCACACTCTAACGTCTCAATGGCAATGGATAGAAAGGAGAAGCTGCGCATCTAGGCAGGGTCGGGGGGGGGCAGCTGCTATGTGTGGCGGAGCCGTCAGCACAGAGGCTCTGTTAGCATGGATGGCCGTGAGGGCAGGTGGCGGGCTTGGGACGGAGGCAGGCAGCCGGGAGGGAGAAGTGAGCTGGGCAGGCAGAGGCGAGGATGAGTGAGCAGGGCTTGGAAGCACCAGCTCTGTCCGGGCAGGGTCCGGAGATCTGGCCTGACCGGCCACACTCGGGCCCAGGCTGAGAGCCAAGCCCTGCTCTCGGAAAGAGGCGCATGGAGTGACGCGGAGGGGTGGGCGCTCTCGTGACAACCCACACGGGGGTTCACCCACCTTTGTCTGGCCCAAGACTCCTGGAACATCCAGCCAAGCCCGGCTGGAGGATTAGGGTTTGGATGGGCACTGTGTGTCGCACATTGGGAGTGGAGAGACAGCAGGCCCTGGGGCCTGAGAGCCAGAGGCCACCCTCAGCCGGGCCAGCACAACAGCCCCCAGGTGTGGGGTGTGAGGTTTGTGAGGGGTGAGTGAGGAGCTCACAAGGAGACAGGACAAACCTGAGAGGGAGGAACGAGGCAGCGTGGTGAAGCCCAGGAAAAGATGGCTAAGCCTTTGTTAAACCAATCACAGCGGTGGGTGGAAAGCATGAATTTTCCCCTCGGCAGTGGGGTAACGGAAAAAGAGCCGGAAGGCAGACGGGGAGGCCTGGGCTCTGACTCTAGCTGGGCCAGCTAACCCTCTGTGTCGCCTTGGGCAAACAGCCTTCCGGCCGCCGGTTCATTAGCTGTTGAATCAAAGGGGGTCAGGGGAGTTAGGCCAAGTGAGTCCAAGGATACTTTCAAGCTCACAGACACCCTAAAGGGGCCTAGGAGAGAGGAAGGCGGCAGGGAGGGTGAGTGTGTGCGGCAGAGGGCAGGGAGGACTGTGGGGACAGGGTAAGGGCCACTACTGGAAACCCCTTGTGGGTGCAGAGGAACAGTCTGGAAGACTCTGAGGGCACCGGCAAGGACCCTCGGGAGCCGTGTGTATCTGAGGGAGAGACTGCAGGTGCCGTCTTCCTGACTTGGGGCTGCCCACGCCCCTCCTGGCTGGGAGCTCGGCGCTCAGCCCTGCCTGTGCAGCAAAGGCGGCTGGGCGGGGGAGGAGGGCGGTCACGTACCGTGAAGATGTTGGAGCGCCGCTTGGACTGCTTTCGGATGGGTGTGGGGGTGGAGGAGGCAGCGATGGTCTCGATGCGCAGCTCCCGCTGGCTGATGCTGGGGGTGGAGGGGACTGAGGACGAGTAGTCGCTGAAGGCGCTGCCGCCGCCATTCGTGGCCTAAGGACAGAGAGGGCTGCTGAGGGCAGCTCTGGGTCAGGGGGCGGGACGGGCACCAGGCGGGTGCCGGGAATCCCTGTGCTAATGGGGGCCTGGCCGGGGCTCATGGGCAGCAGAGGGGCCACTAGCCCCTACAGATGGTATGGGGGGAACATTCTTCTGGCCTGGAGGCCAGCAGGATCTACTGTCACATTGCCAGGGCTGCCCCACTAGGGCAGCAAACCCTCATCCTGGGGCCCCGGCAGGAGTGCTTCTGGCCAACCAGGGAGCTAAGTCAGAGGCACAGGCTGGTAGGTGGGAATCAGCTGCAGGGCCTGGCAGTGAACAGACTGGAGTCCTGACCTGCAGGTGGTCTGGAAGGAGGTAGAGGGTCACCCTGGACAAACTCACATTCAGCTATGTATGTTTAGAGTGCAGGAGGCCAGGAGGCAGGAGCCAGAGGTGGCCTAGGGCACTGCGGCATGTTTCTAGCATGCCCATGGCAGGGAAAGGGATTCCGGGACAGCTGGGGCAGAGAGACCAGAGCTATGACTCCCAATCAGAGTAAGGTGTAGATGTGGAACAGAGAAGGGAAAGAAAGAGAAAAAGACAGAGATCACAGAATGGAGAAGAAACAGTATGGCAGCTCCTCCAGGACTCAGGAAACATGCACGGCACAACCAGGTGGCCTGCACCGCAATTGCCCTCACTAGAGCGTGTGGCCTGCCTGGCTGCCTCCCTTGAACCCTAACCTGTACAAGAGGTGCTTGGACCACTGCCCCTCCACAACCTGCCCCTCGGGACAGGGCCCACTGCAGAAGTGAGCTGCACAAGCCCCACTCTGTCGGTGTCGGGCGAGGCTGCTCAGAGACAGTAAGAAGGACACAGCCCTCCTCCTCCTTTTTCCCACATGGGAATGCTGCCGCCTTCTCACAGCCCTGAAGGGAAGGGTCTCTGAAATGCAACCAGGCTGTCACTGGAACGCCAGCTGCAGCCAGGACAGGCCTTGGAAAGATGATGGCCATTGGCAGAGGTAAAGTGCAGTGGCTGCTGCCTTGACCATGCCATCTGTGGATGGCCCAGGACTTTCAGCAGAGGGCATCGGGGTAGGGAATGCAGGCTGTGGAATGGTGGAGAGCAGAGAGAAGTGGGGATTGCAGCAGGAAGGGGCAGGCACCATGGGGCAGGGATGAGGCCAAGGTTATGGTGCCGGCTAAATGGAATTCCAACCAATGTTTCCAAGCAACATGCAAGGCTGGGAGGCCAGAGGAAGGTGGACAGGTGTGAGCAAGAGGCCAGCAGAAGTGGCAGGATGCACAGAGGCAAGACAGACATGGTGGGGACAGGAAGGGCAGGGCGGGGTGCAGGCCGAACCTGGTTGATGTGCACGGCCGGAATGGAGGCGGCGGACACTGCCGAGTGGCTGGGCGAGTTGGGCAGTGACTTGCAGGGCCCGATGGCCAGTTGCTGCTTCTTTCGCAAGGCCACTACCTTCTGGGCCACTGCAGGGGACAGCAGAGTCAATTATACCCACGGGAGAGAAGGGAAAAGCCTGGCTTAGCACCTCCCCCCAGACACACAGCCTTGCTCACTGGGAGCCCTTCCTATCACCAGCACTGGGGCTGCGGCTGCCAGTGACTCCCACCCAGCACCCGAGTTACCGTCCTGGAAGACACGCTCCACATTGAGCCCGTAGGTCGCGCACGTCTCATAGTAGGTGCACCGCTTCAGATCTGTGGAGAGCTTGCGGGCTCTGCTGTCGTCGATAACCCGGGGATTCGCAGCGCTGATGGCATCTGTTGGAGGTGGGAAGGCGGAAGTCATTCAGCTTTTGGAGAAGCTGGGGTAGTGTGGTGGGGGTCATTTGGCCCAAGGGCAGGTGGGCAAAGGGCCTGGTGAGTGGAACACACAGAGCACCAAGAACGTGGGTGCCTGGGTCTCATTTCAACCCTGCCATGGCCTCACTGAGTGCAAACCAGCAAGCACTTAAGCTCTGAGCACGTTTATTCATCTAAAAAAATACAGACCTGCTAGTCACAGGGACAGCAGGTTTCAGTGGGGGCAAAAGCCCTCAGACACGAGCAGCACGGAGAGTGCTGAGGGTCCCGGTCAGCACTGGGAAAAGAGTAGGGGCTTGGGGGCTTTCTCACACCTGCCCACCCCTGCCCCCATGCATCGTTGCCCGGGGCTTCCTGCTCTCTGCCAGCTCCTGCAGGGCCCCGCCTCACCCTGCGTGCCCACAAGCACCATGGGCACCTCGCTGGCGTTGCGGAAGCTGCAGAGACGCAAGAAGTAGTTGTACACCGTCTGGAAACTGATTTCATCCTCCAGGCTGAATACAAACACCACTGCATCCACCCAGGCAGCAAACTAGGGGAGACCAAGTAAAATTAGCACCCGCAACTGCACCTGGAAAACTCCCACGCAGGGCAGGTGGACTCAAGTGGACCCTTCTCCCTGGACATACCACCTCTCCCAGTCCCAACCAGCAAGCTCGAGAAAGGGCTCCAGGCACAGGGGTGGGCCCTAACCCTGGGCAGAAGCATCACCTGGAGCTCAGGGGGGCCTCCTTCATCTCGGATCAGCAGCAGGTAACTCTGGCCATCCACCACAATCTCCTTCTTAAACCGCCCCCCTAGGACAGAGCGCGCGGTCAGGTCCAAAGTGTGGAGAAAGAGCCCAGGGGCCAAGAAGAAATCTACAGCTTCCCATGGAGGAGGTAAGAGGACTGGAAAGGGGCTGGAGACCCCCCACCCGGACCCTGCGGGCAGGAGCTGGAGGAGTGGCCGGCCTCAGGGCCCAGGCTGGGCCTATGACGCTCACCTTCAGGGGACTCCTCCTGGACATAGGTCCCCGTCAGATAGCGGTGCACCAGGGCTGACTTCCCGCTAGACAGGTTCCCCACTATGCCCTGCAGGAGAGGAAGGGGTGACTGGGTCAGAGGGCAGAGGGCACGAGGGAGAAGACCCAGCAGGAAAAGCAAAGAAGCAGCAGGAGGGAGAAAGGCCAGGGCTGAAGGGGAGGATAGAGGGCAGAGAGGGCCAAGCTGAGCAGAGAAGGGGACAGAAGCCGGAGAAGCAAGGCCCAGGCCCGCGGCACCCAGCCTCGCCCCCCGGCTCCAGGCCACCTGCACTGCCCATGGGCCACACTCACCACTTTAAGCTCCGGTACGGAGCGGCTCAGCGTCCACTCCTGGCTGTTCACAAACGAGTCTGCGGAAGACAGAGCCGCCCCGTCAGGGCCAGGGTGGCACACACCTGTCCCAACCACTGCTGCCTGTGTCACCTATGATGCCCTCCCCAGGCCCAGGCCAGAGGACAGCAGCTTCCTCCACGGGACCCCCAACCCTCACCCCTAGTTCCCTAGGAGGCAGTGGGAAGGTTCTTTTTGAGTGGAGCAGAGTAAGGATGGTCTTCAGAACAGGACTCTGAGGGCTGTGGGCTCAGTCCCCCTGGGCTCGGCCCTGTGTCCTTCCTCCTCTTCCTGCTCCAGCAGGTGTAGTGTCCCTCCACCAAGCCACACCTGGCCTAGTGCCCCTGTGGCCCAAATACCAGGCCCAGGTTAGAGGCCACTCCAGCAGGTCTCAGAACAGACCCAAGGGCTGGGCACCTGGTTGGGGGGCAGACTCCCTGCAAGTAAGAACAGCGCACCTTGGCAGGGTGGGGCCACCCACCACATTCCTGAGCCGGGTGAAGAGGGAGGAGCCTGGCCTGGCCTGGCCCTGTTCCGCCAGGGGCAGGTGGATAGGGAGCCATCTACCCCACCCGCCTCCTCTCTAAGCTCCTCCTTAGCAGGGAGGCCGCCTCCTGGGCTCCCTTCCCTTCAGTCTGTTCTCAGAACCTGACTGGCAAGTCCCTTTACCCAGAGCCCTCCGACAGCCAGGCCCCCATCTCCGTCACCTCCAGGTTCCACATGGGTGCTCGGGCTAGCTCTGGGAACCCCTCTCTGGCTGGGCAGCACTGTTTCCCTCCCTGGCTCCCAGAGGCACTGTCCCAATTTTGTATCAAAGAGTAGTTATGACGACCAGGTCCACAGCAGTCCCTAACCTCAGGCGCAGGGACAACCGGAGGCGAGCGCACTGCCCCGACAAGGAACTAGGGAAGGTGTCTGGCCTAGCCCAGAGTCCTCTGACTCTGGTGAGTCTCCTTCCTTTCTTGGGCCGCACCCGAGAGCGCCCCCTCCGGCCCGTCCTCCTTGGCCACTGCCGAAGACCCCAGACGCCAGGCGCGGACGGCACTCGGGCCAGACCCCAGACCCCGCCAGCCCCGGACGCGCGCGGCAGCTCGCCTGCCCTGGGCGCGCCCGGCTTTTCTCCCGCAAGCTGTTTTCTGCCAGACGCCCCCTAGGCCCCCCGGGCCGGCCCCCTTACCGCTGGGCGCGCGCAGGAGCTCCGGGGCCGCAGCCGCCCGACGGCTCCACAGCGGCGCGGGCTCCCTCCGGCGGAAGCGGCTGGTGAGCAGCCTCCAGAGGCCGGCGGCGGTGCGGGGGCGGCCAGGCTCCGGCGCTGCGCGCGGGGCGTCGGCGCCCAGCAGGTCGCGGCGGCTGGGGAAGGCGCCCAGGGAGCCGGCGTCGCCGTCGCTACGGGTGCGCGCGCGGGGCGGCCGGGCTAGCAGCCCCGACTCGGAGCGCCGCACCTCCTGGCCGCGGCGCAGGCGGAAGCTGAAGCTCTTTCTGAGCGCCGCCAGGCCGCGCCGGGGCCCCTCCGGCCCGCGCCCGCCGCGCAGCACCGGCCAGCGCTGGCTGCTCCACATCGCCGCGCCGCGCAGGAAGCCCGCGCTGCCCGCTCGCCCCAGACCCGCGCCTGGCGCCTCGGCGGCCGCCAGCTCCAAGCGGTTCACCTCCAGGAAAGTCATGCTGGCCGGCCGGGGCCGCGGAGTCGGCTCCCCCCGGGTGCGGCTGCGCTGGGTCGGCGCGGGGCTGGACGCGGGGCTGGGCGCAGGCGAGACGGGCGGTTCCGAGGGCGCCGGGCCCCGGCGGCCGAGGCGCGGGCGCAGGAGGCCGAGCAAAAGGCCGCGGGCGCCGGTGGGCGGCGGCCCCGGACCGCCCGAACATACGCTCCGCGGCCGCGCCGGCTGCTCACTGGCGGCGCAGAGGGCGGCCTGCAGGGCGGCGGCAGCGCGGCCGGCCGGGGCGCCGTGCAGGTCCAGCGAGTCGCAGACGCTGTGGGCGCGGCGGCAAGCGGCGGGCCGCTCCCCGGGACAGCTGTCCCCCTGCGGCCAGCCCCGCTCCATGCTCAGGGCCGGCGGGCGCGGGACAGGCCCATGGCGAGGGGCACGGGGCTGGGCCCGGGCCGGGGCCGCGGCCGGCGCGCACGGACCTCCGGCCTCTGGGCACCTGGTGTGGGCCGACCGAGTCCCTCAACTCCTCCACCTCGCAGCCGGCAAGCCCAGACCTGGAGAGGCCGGGAGCCAGCCCAGCCCGGAGAGAGAGGCGGCAAGTCTGGCCTGGAACGCCCGGGAACGGCGGCGCGGCGCGGGGGAGCCGGCCTGCTGGGGCAGCCCCCGGGAGCCCTCGAAAACAGGAAATTCCAGCCCAGGGCTCCTCCTAGGATCCGGCAGGTAGGTGAGGAGCTGTCATTACGAGCAGGCCAACTAAATAACAGTCCTCAGTCCACCACACACTGGACCCCATTTTGGAGAAAAGTGGGCCATTTCTCATTCTTCAAAGGAAGAGCCAGAAGAGCCAACAACTTGAGGCCCAGAAGTATGACAAGCCTGAGTGAGAAGTCAGAGGCAGCCATGCCGGGTATGCGCGCGTGTCCTCGTCTGCAACACGCGAGCTTCAACGAGGTGGTCCTGTCTTAAGTTTCGGCTCTGACATTCTGAGGTCGAGAGTTGCTGGCTACTACAGTCGGCTTCTGTTGATGACTGAGGCTGTCTTCTTTGGAGATTATAAAATCCAGAAGATACTCATCTGTCTGGACTGAGTTAAGCGTCCTGCCTAAGGGCAGCAGAGAAGTCAAAGATAACCTCGGCCGCAGTTCTGGGTGAGTGACTCACTTCTGAGGCCCGGACCTCTCCAGGCCCCTGCTGCTCACTGGGTCTCACCTCCTGTCGGGATGATGGGCTGAGATCAAGTGGTAGCCTGCAGTACTGGCTGGAGCCTGACGTTCTGTAAATGAAAACACTCCTCCAAGCTCCGAGGCCCTTCCAATTCATGACTGTGGGCTGCTCGGACACCCAGTAAAAACAGGGCTCACCCAGAATTGGGGGCAAGAGCTCCCCGGCTGTGATTGACACTGCATTGTAAACATCAGTCCTCTCCCAGGCTCTGAAGACCAGTCAGTTTCCCGTCATCCACAAAATCAGAAACCATTGGCTGCCTCAATACCACCGGCAGATCAGGAGAAACCAGTTTAAGTAGTGGCAAGGGACGAGGGGCTTGCATTTCCTTTAAAAAGATAATACTGCCCACTTTCCTCCACCTCCAGTCCAGCCCAACTCCCAGTGTCCCTTTCAGCTTTAGAAGTCCGTGGACCTGGTCAGAGCCAAGTAGGAGATAAAAGTGGCACATTCCTGAGGGGCTGGGTGGGAATGCCTAAGGAAGGCAGGGCCTCTCCATCCTAGGTGCTCCCTGCAGAAAAGAGCGCTGGAAATTCCCAAGTCCTGGGCTGGATCTCCCAGGCCTGGAGAGGCCCTGGTGGTGAGTTTGTATTTCCGTGGGACTAGTTATTAGCGTTGGTGAAGATGGCTTCTTCCTGTATGGGATGCGTGTTCCCCCCACAATAGAAGTACCTGCAGAGGCACCCTTCCCAGGTCCTCAGGCAGGCACAGAGACAAGAACACAACTCAGTGAAGCCGGCCAACGTCACTGAGCTGCAGATCAAAAGGAAATGCATTCTGCCTTGACTTCCCTATCTGCATGTATCTATCTTCTCTCTCACACACAACAGGGAATGGCTGTTCTGCCAAAGAATAAGGCTGCCCACTCACAAGCTCATCCTGCAAGCCAATGAAAATGCAAGCAAAGGGTGGGGCGCGGTGGCTCACAACTGTAATCTCAACACTTTGGGACGCCGAGGCAGGCGGATCACCTGAGGTCAGGAGTCCAAGACCAGTCTGGCCAACAGTGAAACTCCATCTCTACTAAAAATACAAAAAATTAGGCACCGTGTCTCACGCCTGTAATCCCAGCGCTTTGGGAGGCCGAGGCAGGCAGATCACTTGAGTCCAGGAGTTGGAGACCAGCCTGGGCAACATGGTGAAACCCCGTCTCTACAAAAAAATATATGAAAAATTAGCCAGGCATGGTGGCACGAGCCTGTGGTCCCAGCTACTTGAGAGGCTGAGGTGGGAGGATCGCTTGAGCCCAGAGGGTCCAGGTTGCCGTAAGCCAAGATGGAGCCACTGCATTCCAGCCTGGGCCACAGAGTGAGACCCTGTCTCAATAAATAAATAGGAAGCAAGCACAGGACGGCAGCTATGGGAGCCGACCTCTGGAGATGGAGAGGGGATGGGGACATGGTACCCAACGGGATGGGCCACTTTAGAACCTAGCTGCCTCTTTCAGTGGGAGAACAGTAGGATGGGAAAGAAGGGGGTTAAGGCCCCAGCTGCACACATGCTGGACACAGATACACACACACACACACACACACACACACACACACACACACACACACAGAAGGCAGGCAGCAATCCCAGTCCCCAGAAGAACATCTTACAGTCTCAGAAGACACGTAAGTCCCACTGCACCTGCAGAATCAGTCCAAGGAGAAAGTGCCACCTGGGTCAACTCCCAAACCCGGAACAGCTTCCTCTTCCTCCCCTGGCTGCCTCCTCCTTCCTAGTCCTTTTCCCCAGAAACCTTTCCTGACCCGGGGAAACTAGACAGGGAAGGGCACCTGCTCCCACATAAATGTCTCAGGACATCAAGCCATTCAAAGACCCCAAAAAGGAGAACAGCTGCAGGCACACACCTCTTTTCCTCATTGTTTCAGCCCAGGGTCAGAGATAAGGTCTCTGTTCTGCCTGATAAGATTCTGCTCCAAAGACACGCATCAAACACAGCTGTGCTCTACACAGACAGCCACTACCTACTGGGCCCGAAGGAAATTAGGACAACCCTAAAAAGCTCCAGGCTGGGACTACACGAACAGTACTGAAATCCCACAACACAAGCCCTCACGTCAGTTCTCTTTATTAAGGCCACTGGAAACACTGGACTGAATTTGACTCTGAGGGGCTGAGAGTCTCCGTGGGTGTTTCTGGGGGACTAAGAGGAAACCTCTCACAAATGCCCACAGTGTGCATCCTGGGGCAGGAGGAACACAGCCTTCCCCAGAGCCAGAGAGTGCAGAAGCCGGGCTCAAGACCCCCTTCTGTGGACTACCTGGACGTCAGGAGGAAAAGCTGACTCCAGTTATGCCCAGTTCCTGTGCTAGCCTGGGCCTTGGGTGCCCTGCTTGCGTGTGCACAGGGGGGGGGGGGGGGCCGGGGGGGGTCGTGACGGGGAGAGAGAACACCCCTGGGCAGGTGTGAGGTGTGAGACCCTGCCAGAAAGAGAAAGCTGGTCCTGAGGACGTGGGAACTGGTCGCCTCCAGGTGTGTGTTGCTTGATCCACTGGTGAGCCCTGGCTGTGCCTGCTGCAGCCCACGTGGCCCACAGGGAACTGGCAGATTTCTTTCGAGGAGATGAGGGAGGATGGATAAGCCTTCTCCTGAAAGCTGGAGCTTGTGGCCAGCTCCGCAGGGCAAGGCTCTGGCTTCCTCCAGCAGCCAGGTGTAGTCCCAGAACCACCCTGGCCCTCCCAAACAGTCAGGCCCTTCTTGCCCACAAGGTGGCAGCAAAACATCTTCCTGCGGCCGGGGCTTAGGCTGCAGCCGGGAAGGCTGGCAGGATGCTAGGGCTGGCCACACCCCCGCCACGGAGCTGGGGAGGCAGTGGGGGCCGCACCAAGACCCCTTCGCCCCCCAGGACTGGCTGGTGTCCAGCAGGCTCTCCAAGTTGGAGCTTAGGGAATCAGAGGAGAAGACGGGGGGCGGGGGGAGAGTGCTCAGGATGCCTCCCCAGCGGGGCCACAGTCCTTCCTAAGTGTCCCAGCAGCTGTCCCGAGACAACTCGAGTTGCTGCAGCAGCAGCCATGGACCTAAATTCTACCCCCAATAGCTCCATTCTAGCATCCCCCATGTTCAACAGCACCACATGAGCTCTGGAGCCGCACAAGCCAAAAGCCTGCTAGTAACACCCTCCATTCCCTTCCTTACCACTCCCCCAGCCCAATCCGTGTCAGTCCTGGTGGCGCTCCCTCCTAAATGTGGCCCAGATCCATCACCAGCTCCTTTCCTCAACTCAAAGGCAAGCCACCATCCTCCCGGGCCTAAGCAGCACATCAGCTTCCTAGGGGTCTCCCATCTCCAGCCTCCATCACCACCACTGCTGACTGATTTCCTTTACAGCTGGGGCGGACCTCTTCAAACCATAACCTGGTCACCTCTCAGCAAAGCCCTGCAATGGCTCTCCAGCTGGTGTAGAATGGCACCCAAATCCCTTATTCTGTTCCAGTGCCCTGTGTGCTCCTGACTACCTGCTTGCTCTCACCTGACACCCTCCCCAGGACCCGCCTCCATCCCCATCCAGCCTTGACGCCTCCCAGGCCTCTGCCCTGCTTGTCCCTGAGGTCATTTGGACCACGGCTGAAGCATCCCTTCCTTGGGAGGCTGACCATCTCAGTGACCATGCTCAGCATCATCTAACACTTGCCACTGTCAGCAAGTGCCCCCACAACAGAACTCTGCCAGGCACATGAAGGTGGCCATGATTCCCCGAGTGAGTGAGTGGAGGTCTTTGCTGAGCATGCACTGTGCTCCCGGGGCTTTTGGCCTCTGTGGGGAGGAAGGCCTAAAAGAGATGGTCCCTGGCTGGGCCAGTCTTTTGAGAGAAGTCACAGGCAAAATAATCTGCACAGGCCCCAAGTTGAAATGCACAGCGCACCCTGGAGTTGAGAAAGCTGGATTCAAGTTCAGCCTCTGGCCCCTATTAGTGAGTGACCAGCCACGGTCTCCTTAACCTTAGGTCTGTCTGTAAATTAGGGATGGCCCAGCTTCCAGCTAAAGGTGCTGTGCAGGCCCGCACTGTGAGCATGGAGGGCTGCATGGTGTCTGGCATGCAGCGAGCAAGCAACAGAAGGAGCTGTTCCTGTTGCGCAAGGGAGAGCCGGAGTGGACGCTGGGATTACTGAAACCAGCCCTCTTCACATCAGAAATCCAGGCAGATGCGGTCAGCCCATGAAACCTTAGCAGCTCCCCCTCAGCTTGGCTTTGATTCCTGGGCTGGTCCCTCTACCTCCCCTCTAAGAGACCTCAGAGATAGGGAGGACCCTGGAGAGCCCTGAGTCCTAACCCCCAGGACCTCAGAATGTGACCTTATTTGGAAACAGGGTTGTTGCAGATGTAATTAAGATGAGGTCATACTGGAGTAGGGTGGGCCCTGAATCCAATATGACTTGTGTCCTTATAAAAGGGGGGAGTTTGGGTACGTCGACAAGACACAAAGGGAAGTCAATGTGAAGAGATGCAGGGAGAAGACGGCCATCAATAAGCCAAGGAGAGAGGTGTAGGGCAGATCTCTACCTAGTGCCTTCGGAGGGGGCGTGGCCTTGCCCACACCTTCATCTCAGACATCTGGCCTCCACAACTGTGACACAGTAAACTTTTTGGTTTTTGAGACAGGGTCTCCCTCTGTTACCCAGGCAATCACAGCTCACTGCAGCCTCGACTTCCTAGGCTCAAGCAATCCTCCGGCCTCGGCCTCCCAAGTTGGGACTTTAGGCATGCAACACCATGTCCAGCTATTTTTTCTTTCTTTTTTTTTTTTTTTACAGAGGTGGGAGTCTCACTATGCTGCCTATGCTGGTCTAAAACTCCTGGGCTCAAGCGATCATCTGGCCTTGACCTTCCAAAATGCTGGGATTACAGGCATGGGCCACCGCAGCCAGCTAGGAACAGACTTGGGTTGTTTCAAACCACCCTGTTTACAATGGTTTATTACCACAGCCCTAGGAAGCTGTGAGCGCTCCAGAAAAGCTAGTGCATACTGGGAAGAACACACAGGTGTTTTCTGAGGAGGTCCGAGTCCCCTTAATCCCTGCCATGGCTTCCAGGTTCAGAACTCGTGTTCTGGTTCATCCTCTCCTTTTAGAGATGAGGGCATTGACACCCAGAGAGGGGAAGTCACTTGCCTGCAGTTACACAGCCCAGCAGTGACAGAGCCTGGGCAGGGCCCAGGACTCCAGAATCCCAGGCTGGAGCTTGGGCCTCTAAGTCATCATTTCACATTATTTTTTGAGTGCTTACTAAGTGCATTCAGGGCAAGCAGACTGAAGTCTCTGCCCCACCCTGCCTCAAGGTGACGCGGCTGGCAGTCTCGACTGGCGTAGGACCCAGCCTACATCCTTGGGACCCTCCAAAGGCTGCTCGGAGGCCCGGGGATTCCGCCCCATCTCCAGAGGTCAGGATGTCGGTGTGAGAGCTCCCCAGTGACTTTGGTCCTCTCCTCCCCAGAGAAAAACTAAGGGAGAGAAGGCGGCATAGGTGCCGGTGGGGGTGCGGGTGGCAGAGAGAGCCACAGGACCGAGGGCAGGGCATGGAACAGGGAAACTGAGATTACCCCAGGGTGGGGGTGGGAGTGGCTGTCATTCCAGCCGAAAGTGGCCTTTCGACACCAGGCTGGTGACACGGCAGTACTATAGTGCTATGGATGGTACTTGAAAGTAGTTTGTTTTCCTGTCTATCCACGAGCTCTGTGCTGGGCGCGATGGTGGACAGGACAAGGGCCCTCCCCTTGAAGACTCGGTCCCTCAGCATGTCCCCCATCCGGCCTCCTGGCTTTGTCCCATCTGGCCATGTTCTAAGACGCTGGGAGTGCCCCTGACGCCACTCCAGCTCTGACCAACAGCAGCAGCTGTGGGCTTGGCTCTGCTTTCTAGCAGCTCCTCCCTGGAGAGGAACGAGACCAGCATGTGCCATACCCCCCGCATGGGCCGGTGCCATGCCAGGGGATCCTACACCTCACAGCATCTCCAGCCCTCCCATGGCCTGAAGGGTGGGGGCAGGAGGTGGGCCACCACCACGGGGTGGGATGGTGGGGGCCCCGGACTCAGAATATGAAGGTACGGCCCTGTGCTGTGTTGCACCTTTTCCTCCTAACTTTGCCCCATCGCCTACACTTCTGACATTTAAAAATGTTGTTCTCTCTGAACAGGCAGCCCAGCTGAAGTCCCATGAGCTAGAGGTCTGCCTCTTCCAACCCAATGAGTCTCTAAAATGCACTCCAAGCATGAAATTCATTCCCTGTCAGCAGCACCAGCACTTCCACTTGCCTTTGTACTTTTTACAAAAGTAAAAAAAAAATTTTCTGAGACAGGGTCTCATTTTGTCACCCAGGCTGGAGTGCAATGGCGCCATCACAGCTCACTGCAGCCTTGACCTCCTGGGCTCAATCGATCCTCCCGCCTCAGCCTCCTAGGTAGCTGGGACTACAGGTGCGCCGCCTCGCCCGGCTAGGTTTCGTATTTTTTTCTAGAGGCCGCTTTCACCATGTTGCCCAGGCTGGCCTCCCAACTCCTGAGCTCAAGCAATCTGTCTGCCGTGGCCTTCCAAAGTACTGGGATTACAGGCATGAGCCATCGTGCCCGGCCACACAAGCAAAACAAATTTTTTTGTTTGTTTGTTTGAGCCGGAGTCTTGCTCTTGTCGCCCAGGCTGGAGCGCAATGGCACGACCTCAGCTCACTACAACCTCCGCCTCCCGGGTTCAAGTGATTCTCCTGCCTCAGCCTCTCGAGTAGCTGGGATTACAGGTGCCTGCCTCCACACTCAGCTAAAGTTTGTATTTTTAGTAGAGATGGGGTTTCACCATGTTGGTCAGGCTGGTCTCGAGCTCCTGACCTCAGGTGATCTACCTCCCTTGGCCCCCCTGAAGTGCTGGGATTACAGGCGTGAGCCACCACGCCTGCCCGCAAAATATTTTTATAAACAAGATGCAATAAAGTGTTCAAATCATTGCACTAATTTTGCAGGACTGATGTGGAGGAGGTGTGGAGAACAGCTGCTGGAAGTGCAGATGCAGATGTGTGAAGGTGCTACACTTTGAGGGGTGCTCTAGGCAACTGCAGGTAACAGTGCAGCAATTTTTAAAAAGATTCAGACAGGCTGAGAGTCTAGTGGACAGAAGTTTAAAAGCACCTGAGAGGCCAGGCGTGGTGGCTCACTCCTGTAACCTCAGCACTTTGGGAGGCGTTCAAATCCTGAGCCTGAGGCGGGCGAATCACCTGAGGTCAGGCGTTAGAGATCAGCCTGGCCAACACGGCGAAACTTTGTCCTACTAAGAATACAAAATTTAGCTGGGCGTGGTGGTACGTGCCTGTAATCCCAGCTACTCGGGAGGCTGAGGCAGGAGAATTGCTTGAACCCGGGAGGAGGAGGCTGCAGTGGGTCAAAACTGCACCACTGCACTCCAGCCTGGGTGACAGAGTGAAACTCCATCTAAAAAAAAAAAAAAAAAAAGCACCTGAGGCTGGTGTTGCACGCCTCTAGTCCTAAGGTGAGAGGATCGCTTGAGCCTGGGAGGTGGAGGTTGCAGTGAGCTGAGATTGTGCCACTGTCCTCCTGCCAAGGCAATAGAGTGAGACCCTGCCTCAAAAAAAATAAATAATTTAATATAAATTTTTGCAAAGACTCTTTTACCAGCCTGAAGAGACAAAAGGAAAGACCTCACAGCCAGATCTGCTGTGTTTTGAGGAGTGTGATTTTCTTTCTTCCCCTTGAAGAGGAGAAAGCTATTTTCACTGGTACATTTAAAGTCCCCCAACTATGGGGAGGTACCAATTCTGGACAAGTGCCACTGCAACACAATGCTCAGAGAACCTGAACTTTTCAACTCTTTTGGTGGGGCAGAAATTCACTGCCGGCCACTGACAGGTCTGTTTCATATATCAAAGGAATATTGAATGCTACAAATAGGAACTGAGAGGTAAACTTATTAAACCCATTAAACCTGGGATTTGTTGGTGTTTTCCTGTCATTTTAAGAGACTAAATGTGGGGGGCAGACGTCAAAATACTTGTACAATTTTAAAATATCACAATTAAACATGAGCTGGTTTAAAAAAAAAAAAAAAAAGACTCTTACCTAGCATGAGTGGGTGGCAATGCTTGACTGCGTGTGTGTGTGGTGTCGGGGGCGCGGAATGCAGGGGTTGGATACAGGCTCTGTTCCCCAGGCCAGAGTGCAGTGGCGAGATTACAGCTTACTGGAGCCTCCCACTCCCGGGCTCCAGAGATCCTCCCACCTCAGCCCCACAAGTAGCAGGGAGCACAGGTGTGTGTCAACTATGCCCAGCTAATTTTTTTTTTTTTTTTTTTTTTTTTTTTGTAGAGACGGGGTCTCCCTATGTTGCCCAGAGTGGTCTCAAACTCCTGGCCTCAAGTGATCCTTCCACCTCAGCCTCCCAAAGTGCTGGGATTACAGGTGTGAGCCACCATGACTGGCATAATACTTGATTTTTTAAAAAGTCAGATACAAATTTGTATGTAACAAAATTGTATGGACCTGTATAAAAAATGCAAGAAAATATCAAAATAATGACAAAATGGTGACAGTGGCTGCCTGCCTCTGGTTAGAATTACTGGTGACTTCTTTTATGTTTTTCCGCAGTAAGTGTACATCACCCTGTTTTTTGAAATGTTTACAGATGATATATTACTTTGTGAAAAGAAACAGAAGACTCTCTCCCCGTGGAATGAGGAGAGGGAAATTTTCTGAGTCAGACTGAGGGGATACAAAGGAAGAAAACAGGCTGTGACTAGTATAAATGTGCGCTATGCCAATCTTTTTTAAATTTTATTTCAGGGTATGAAAACATTCACAACATGCTCAGAAAACCACTGTTTTGGCCGCATGCCCTCTTCCCTCTCCTTAACACAGATGCGTCCTGAGTGACTGTCCTCCCAGCTCCCACTCACACTGCAGTTCACACCAAACTGCCCAGCCAGGGGCACCTGGGGCCCTCCCCAGGCCACTGGGTTGGCTCTAGCTTGCTTCGGTGGCCTGGCTTCATAGCATCTCATGGTATGAATGTTCTGTCCATTCTTCAACCCTTCCCCTGCTGAGGGACACACTCACATCACTTCCTTCTTTTTTAGCTACTACAAGCAAGGCTGTAATCAATACCTGTGTGCCTATGGTGTGTTATTCCCGAGGCATGTGAATGTTTCATGTGAATGGATAATGCCCAGTTACTTTTCCAGGTTGGTCGTAGCAATCCCTTCTCCCGCTCTCCACCAGCAGCGGGTGAGGATGTGTGTGCACCCTGTGCGCCAGCAGTCTGCTCTTCCAACCGGGGAACCAGTCCCTGGCGCTTCCGATGGGCACGTCCCTGATTACTAGTAAGGTTGCGCCTTTTCATGATCATCAGCAACACAAAGCATTTCCTCTTCTTTCATTTGTCTTGATCCTACTCTTTGCCTGTCTTTCTTTACTTTTCTTTTTTTTCTTTTTTTTTTTTTTTTCGGGCTGTTTTTCTCTTGGGTTTTTCAAATCGTTTTCTTAATCTGCAGGAGCTCTTCGTATAGCGGGCATGCGAAGCATGTATCCAGCACATGTGCACTGCAAGCAGGTTCTCCTGCTTAATGACCCAGAAATGTAATTACATTTCTGCTAGTTTTGTAACTGGTTATAACATTTGAACAACAAAATCCATACCACAAGGGTGACACTAAAGATAAGAGGTGGGGAGATGCTGTTCTTAACACTGGCTAATACTTAGAGAAAGATTGTCGGGTTTATGGCCACCTTGACAACCCCGATATCACCAACTCAGGCAGATCATTGATGGACACTAAAACCATCAGGTGAACAGTTGTGTGGGGCAGTTTATTTTGAGGGTGTGGAATGATCACCCCCACAGACTACTTACTAATTACAGAGGGAGGAAATGAACCTTTACATTGGAGAGACCCAGTCCTCACGCCCCCGACGGCACTAAGGCCGTGGTCCCATGGAGGAACAGGGGGTTTTCCTGCTGAGCTTCCAGATCACAGTCCAGTTCAAAGAACCCACACGGGAGAAAGGAACAAGAGAGAAAACACCCAGCGCCAGCCAGCCCATGGTTCCAGGACTCGGGCCTTCTACAGGAAAATGGGTCCTGGCCCTACAATAAGTCCATGGCGTGGGGGAAAAGGTGTCACACTGGATCCTGTTCCATCCTTATCTAGGAAAATAAAAAAAGCTCTATAAGACCTTTCAGGCATCGCTGGGGAAGTGTGGTTATGGGTCAGCTATTAAATATTAGGGAATTCTTCTGACCTTCCTAGGTGCTATTCTGGTGTTACGGTTGTGTAGAATAATGTGCCTATCCTCAGGAGATGCCTGCTGAAGAGCTTGGGAAGATGTGTCAGTGTGTCTACAACTGCTGAAAAAAACATATGTGAGCGTGAGACAGTGACAGAGAGCCAGCAAATGCGGTAAAATGTTAATAATGATCACATTTTTAAATGCTGTCATTTTTCAAAATAAAAAGCTGGGGGTGGGGGGAATCTGTCAGTCTGTTCCTCTGTAAATTCTGGGTTTTCTGTCCGCTTAAGAGGATCTCTCATCCCAAGATTAGACAATATTCTTCTAAATTTCTGCTCTGTTTTTAAAGGTCTTATCTTTTTCCCTGTGCATAAAGGTGGCAGCACAGGCTCCAAAGCCAGATTTCCTGGGTACAGGTCCTGTCTCCACGATTTGAATGAGCAGCCTTGGGCCATTTCCTTTACAATCTTTGTACCTCAGTTTCCTCATCTGCAAAATGGGGTTAATACTACCCTGTAGGGATGCTCCATAAATTGCAGGAATACGAGAAGGGCACGTAAGCACACAGGCAGTGCCTGGCACAGTATGAGCACTAAGAGAAAGGCATTCTTTCTTGTGTGTGTTTTTTCAGCGGCAGGGTCTTCCTAAATATAGTCCAGGCTGGAGTGCAGTAGCACAATCATAGCTTATCTAACTGCAGCAGCCTCCCATGTGGCTGAGACTACAGGCGTGTACCACTACACCTGGCTAATTTTTAAAAATTTTTTGTAGAGGCTGGGTGTGGTGGCTCATGCCTGTAATCCCAGTACTTTGGGAGGCCGAGGGAGATTGTTTGAGCCCAGGAGTTCGAGACCAGCCTGGGCAACATGGAGAAACCTCGTCTCTACTAAAAATAGAAAAATTAGCTGGGTGTGATGGTGTATGTCTGTAGTCCTGGCTACTTTGGAGGCTGAGGTGGGAGGATCACCTGAGCCTGGGATGCAGAGGTTGCAGTGAGCTGAGACCACACCATGACACTGCACTCCAGCCTGAGCCACAGAGCGACACCCTGTCTCAAAAAAAAAGAAATTTTTTTTTTTTTTGTAGAGATGAGGTATCACTATGTTGCCTAGGCTGATCTTGAACTCTTTTAGGCTCAAGTGATCCTCCTGCCTTGGCCTCTCAAAGTGCTGGGATTACATGCGTGAGCCACCACACTACCATTCTTTCTGAGATAGCAGATCTGGTCCTGCTGTCCCTGGCTTAGAACCTGTAACTCCTGTCACCCGCAGCAGGAGCTGTCAATCTTGTGACATTTGCAGCACAAACACAAAGTGCCGGAGTGTGGGGTGGCGCGTTTGAGTAGTTTGAAAACATACTACGCCAGCGATTTGAATAATAAAAGCACTGCTGCGGTGAAGCCATGTCTAGCAGTACCTACTGGGCTGCAGGCTCACCGGAGCTCTGGGCCACTGTCGTCGTGCCCCAGGCCACTGCTCAGAAACCTGCTCACCACCCTCAGCACATGCTCTGAGGATGCTCCTGAGTCGAGATGTTTGCTTTTCAGTCAGCTGATTTTCCCTTGGTGCCAGGCCCGTCTCCCACTCAGAGCAAAGGGACTGCACCTCGAGGCACACCCACATGACCCACTCCCCGCCTAAGCAGGCTGTCATCTGCACCTCTGCTTTATTTAACCCTTGCTCAAGTTTTGGGGTCACCTGAGAAGGAAGGGCTCATGGCACCACTGCCCCCAGGTTCAGAGCTCACCTCTGCCAGCCCTCGTCCCCACATGGCTCCCCTCACCCAGGTCTACCGGCCCACCTCTGCCTTCCAGGAGCAGAGGGATGGGAGGCAGATTCTCTCTCACCCCGAGGCCTGGGGTGGGAGATGATTCTCTCCCGGCCTCCCGAGACCCTGGCTTCCTGCCCCGTTGAACTGGCTCCCTGGGAGGTTTGGCCTATCCTGGGCCCCTCCTCTGGGGCAGAGGCCAGGTTCCCTGCTCACTTCCTCCCAGCCTTTGTACTGCTACCCAGGCGTGTGTCTCAGCCAGGCCTATGGGACTGTGGCCTCTTGGCTGTGGTGGGCATAGGGAGGGAGGCGCCCACACTCTGGGGCTTTGCTCACGGGATGGGACACCGAGTTTCCCACAGTCTCCCGAGTCCTGGTTTCTACCCCTCGAGGGCACTCAATGCCCCACCAGCCTCTTCCCAGCCACCTGGGCATCCCTGATGAGTGCCAGCAGCTTGAGACCTTTAGGAACCCAGGCAAGAGGCTCCTACACAGACCTGATCTTGATATCCATGCCAACAGGGAGGGCATGAGTCAGAGGATACACCCGCCTCAGAAGGAGACCATCCGGCCACCATAATGGCCTGTCCCCTCCAGCCCAGGAGGAGATAGCAATGCACGGGTCCCTGCAAGCTGCTTCCTCAAGTGCCTGCCTGACAGCCATTCCCCCACCAGCCCAGGAGGAGCCCTGTGGACCCACTACAGAAGTGAGGAGGCTCCCTGGTGGCTCAAGCACTCATGTGGGCAGCAAGCCACCCAGGCGCCGAGGCAAGAGACTGAGGACACGAGCTGTTCCAGTATAATAAAATATAAAACAAGAATAGTTATGCCAGATATAGATCTTAGATATGATTATATATGAATATCAATAATCATTAGTTGGTGGTAATTACTCTTTATTCCAATATTATAATAATCCTCGCTCTATAATCATAACCTAGGAAAAACCAGGCCATACAGAGATAGGAGCTGAGGGGACACAGTGAGGAGTGACCAGAAGACAAGAGTGTGAGCCTTCTGTTATGCCCAGACAGGGCCACCAGAAGGGCTCCTTGGTCTAGCGGTAACACCAGCGTCTGGGAAGACGCCCGTTGCCAGACGGACCGTGGTCTAGCGGTAGCGAAAAGTGTCAAGGAACAACACCTGCTACTTAGCAGACCGGGAAAGGGAGTCTCCTTTTCCCTGGGGGAGTTTAGAGAAGACTCTGCTCCTCCACCTCTTGTGGAGGGCCTGACATCAGTCAGGCTTGCTCGCAGTTATCCGGAGGCCTAACCGTCTCCCTGTGATTATGTGCTTCAGTGGTCACGCTCCTAGTCCGCCTTCATGTTCCATCCTGTACACCTGGCTCTGCCTTCTAGCTAGCAGTAGTAAATTAGTGAAAGTACTAAAAGTCTCTGATATGCAGAAATAATGGCGTAAGCTGTCTTTCTCTTTGTCTCCTCTCTCTCTCTGCCTCAGCTGCCAGGCAGGGAAGGGCCCCCTGTCCAGTGGACACGTGACCCACGTGACCTTACCTATCATTGGAGATGACTCACACTCTTTACCCTGCCCCTTTTGCTTTGTATCCAATAAATAACAGCACAGCCAGACATTCGGGGCCACTATCGGTCTCCGTGCATTGGTGGTAGTGGTCCCCCGGGCTCAGCTGCCTTTTCTTTTATCTCTTTGTCTCGTGTCTTTATTTCTACACTCTCTCGTCGCCGCACACAGGGAGAAGCCCACCGACCCTGTGTGGCTGGTCCCTCCACTCATGGGGCTGGGCCTGGTGCTGGGCTGGGGACCCGGGGGTGGCTGGGCAGTTCCACTTGGGCTCAGGGCTCAACATCCATCAGGGAAGTGGTGAGTGATGCAGACACCAGCATTGACATGTGCCAGCGGGGGAGGTGGTGGCTGCTCCAGGCCATGGGGGACCTGAAGGTTGTTGGAACAAGCTGAGCTCCATGGGGGCTGCAGGTGGGGCAGGCACCCACCCACCAGGCCAGGGCTGCAGGGAGAGCAGAGTCGGCCAGGCAGGGTCCTGTGATGGGGGCAAGGAGTCCTGACAGAGCCAGGTCTATTTATTATTATTATTTTATTATTATTATTTGAGACAGTGTCTCACTCTGTCTTCCAGGCTAGAATGCAGTGGTGCAATCTCAGCTCACTGCAGCCTCAACCTCCTGGGCTCAGGCGATCCTCACACCTCAGCCAACTGAGTAGCTGGGACTACAGGCGTGCACCACCACGCCCAGCTAATTTATGTATTTATTTTTATTTTTTGTAGAGATGAGGTCTCACTGTGTTGCCTATGCTGGTCTTGAACTCCTGGACTCAAGTGATCCTCCTGCCTTGGCCTCCCAAAGTGCTGGGACTACAGGTATGAACCACCGTGCCCAGCCTGGCCTTAAATTTTTTTATAAGGGTGCTAAATACATAATAGAGAGCCAGGTTTACACCCCAGCTTGCTGAGCAAGCCCGACACTGGCGTAGCTGCTGGGAGAGAGAGCAGCCTTCCCATGTGAAGCGGAACGCGACACACCTCTTAGGGGCTGCTGTACGGCTCAGGACCCACACAGAGAAGTGCAGGGCACAGAGCAGGCTCAAGTGGCATCTCACACCAAGCCTCTCCCAGGCATGGAAGCCAAGAGGGTTCTTGACGCTCCACAACCAGCCCGGGATGTGATGAGAATCTAGTAACATGGGTTCAGGACGGCATCTCCCTCCAAAAGAGCACCGCGGCTGGGGGAGCACGAAATCCTCACACGATCCTCTCGGAGTTGGGCTCGGGACACCCCATCTGAGATGCCACAAAGGGCGCACTGCAGGCGGGGCTGACCCCTGCAGTTTGTCCTCAGGCTCCCACAAAGCCCCGGGTCCTTCCCGACATTCACAAGAGTGGGTAGGAAGGGATCTGTCACTGACTGCTGCAGCACCGAAGGCTCTTCCCGGCACAGTCCATGAGCACCTCATTTCCAGGGTAGGGGGCTCTCCCTGTTTCTCAGCCAGGAAGTGGGTGGAGAGACAGGGGGCTTCCTTCTGTGCAACACAGTTGCCAAGAGTACGTGTGTGTTTACAAACTTTCTGCTATTACATATATTACTTAGTATGGGACAAACACAAACAAACAAAAAAAACCTTACAAAAATGGCCCCTGCCTAAAATGCCAGGATGGGGTGAGGAAAGACTGGCTTTGCTGACTGAGGCCTCTGACCCACGGTCCTGAGGGAAGCCCCTAGCAGGTGGCCAAGATGCTGACTGACAGCAGCCAGCGGATCGGTCACGGTCCCAGTCCCCGGGCCCAGTCCCTGGGCCCACATGCACTTCATCTCGTAAGAGCAGGGCCTGGGCTCCACCCTCCCACCTGGCACAGGACCCAAGGTGGGAACACGAGTACCCCTTAACATTAACACACTTTGTCAGCCACCACACACAACAATAGTTGTACTTCTAGGTTTTAAGAAAACACACAGGGACAAAAAACTACTGTGAATTCAGCAAGACTTTTAAATGGATTTGTCTGCTGTCAATCACCACAGCCTAGGGGGGTGCTCGACAAAGAAGTATTTGTTATGTGACTGAGAAGGGCACATTATTCTGATTTTTTTTTTTTTTTTTTTTTTTTTGAGATGGAGTCTCGCTCTGTCGCCCAGGCTGGAGTGCAGTGGCGCAATCTCGGCTCACTGCAAGCTCTGCCTCCCGGGTTCATGCCATTCTCCTGCCTCAGCCTCCCCAGTAGCTGGGACTACAGGCGCCCACCACCATGCCCGGCTAATTTTTTGTATTTTTAGTAGAGAAGGGGTTCCACCGTGTTAGCCAGGATGGGCTCGATCTCCTGACTTCGTGATCTGCCTGCCTTGGCCTCCCAAAGTGCTGGGGTTACAGGCATGAGCCACTGCGCCCAGCCCTGAATTTTTAATATAATCTTTTGAAAAGTTGAATCAGGCCGGCAACGGTGGCTCACACCTATAATCCCAGTGCTTTGGGAGGCTGAGGCAAGTGGACTGCCTGTAGTCAGGAGTTCGAGACCAGTCTGGCCAACATGGTGAAACCCCGTCTCTACTAAAAATACAAAAAAATTAGCCGGCTGTGGTGGCATGCACCTGTAATCCCAGCTACTCAGGAGGCTAAGGCAGGGGAATTGATTGAACCAAGGAGGTGGAGGTTGTTAGTGAGCCAAGACTGCGCCACTGCACTCCAGCCTGGGCGACACAGCGAGACTGTGTCTCAAAAAAAAAAAAAAAAGTAAAAAGAAAAAAAGAAAATTGAATCAAAGAGGATATACTTCAGTATTCAATTTTTACACCAACAGGCATTTGTTATTTATTTATTTTTAAACAGACTGGTCTTGCTCTGTCGCCCAGGCTGGAGTGTAGTGGTGCGATCACAGCTCACTGCAGCCTTGACCCTGGGTTCAAGCAGTCCTCTCACCTCAGCCTCCTGAGTAGCTGGGACTATAGGCGCACACCACCACACCTGGCTAATTTAAAAATTTTTTTTTTGTAGAGACAGTGTCTCACTATATTGCCCAGGTTGGTCTCAAGTGATCTGCCCACCTTGGCCTCCCAAAGTGGCACCCAGTCCCATGTGTTATCTTTGTGTATGTGTGTGTGTTTGTATGTGTGTGTGTGTGTGTGTGCCAGGGTCTCCCTCTGTCGCCCAGGCTGAAGTGCAGTGGTGCAATCTCAGCTCACTGCAACCTCTGCCTCCCAGGTTCAAGCAATTCTCCTGCCTCAGCTTCCGGAGTAGCTGGGACTGGAGGCACGCGCCACCATGCCTGGCTAATTTTCATATTTTTTGTAGAGACAGGGTTTCGTCATGTTGGCCAGGCTGGTCTTGAACTCCTGACCTCAAGTGATCTGCCTGCCTTGGCCTCCCAAAGTGCTGGGATTATAGGCATGAGCCACCGCGCTTGGTCCCATTTGTTATCTTATAGGCTATAAATCAGAGCTGCTCTCCAACACCATAGCCACTGGCCTGGTGCGGCCAGGGAACACTGCAAACATGGCCAGTCCCACACGGAGGTGCTGGGTGTCAATACCAAGTGGAGTGTGAAGACGTGGTATGAACGGAAGAACATAAAAATATCTTATTAATAGATATATACTAATAGATTTCATGCTGAAATGAGAATATTTTTGATATGGTCTGGATGTGTGTCTCCTCCAAATCTCATGTGGAAGTGTGATCCCCAGTGTTAGAGGTGGAGCCTGGTGGGAGGGTGTTTGGGTCATGGGGCCAGGTCCCTCATGAGTGCTGTCCCCACTGTGGCTGTTTAAGAGCGTAGCGCCCTCCCCGTCGCTCCCACTCCCACCATGTGACTTCCTATTCCTGCTTTGCCTTCTGCCACCGGTGAAAGCTCCCTGAGGCCTCCCCGGAAGCACAGCAGATGCTAGCACCACCTTCCTGCACAACCTGCTGAACTGTCAGCCAATTAAACCTCTTTTCTTTTTTTTTTTTTTTTTTTGAGACAGAGTCTCACTCTGTCGCCCAGGCACAATCTCAGCTCACTGCAACCTCCGCCTTCTGGGTTCAAGTGATTCTCCTGCCCCAGCCTCCTGAGTAGCTGGGATTACAGGTGCCCACCACCACGCCTGGCTAATTTTTGTATTTTTTAGTAGAGGCCAGGTTTCACCATGTTGGCCAGGCTGATCTCAAACGCCTGACCTCAGGTGATCCGCCTGCCTCGGCTTCCCAAAGTGCTGGGATTACAGGTGTGAGCCACAGTGCCCGACCTAAACTTCTTTTCTTTACAAATTATCCAGCCTCGGGTGTCTCTTTATAGCGACGTAAGAACTGACTTACACAATTTTGAATATACTGGGTTAAATAAAATATATTAAAATTAATCTCACTTTTAAAAAACCTTTTTAATATGGCTACTTGAAAATTGAAAATCAGGCCAGGCGCGGTGGCTCACTCATGCCTATAATCCCAGCACTTTGGGAGGCCAACGCGGGCAGATCACTTGAGGTCAGGAGGTTCGAGACCACCCTGGCCAACATGGTGAAACCCCATCTCTACCAAAAATATAAAAGTTAGGCAGGCGTGGTGGTGCATGCCTGTAATCCCAGCTACTTAGGAGGCTGAGGCAAGAGAATCACTTGAACTGGGGAGGCAGAGGTTGCAGTGAGTCAAGATCGCGCCACTGCATTCCAGCATCGGTGACAGAGTGAGACTCCATCTCCAAAAAAACAAAAGAAAATTTAAAATCATCCGGGCACGGTGGCTCGCATCTGTAATCCCAGCACTTTGGGAGGCTGAGGCAGGCAGGCCACTTGAGCTCAAGAGTTTAATACCAGCCTGGCCAACATGGTAAAACCCCGTCTCTACAAAAAAATACAAAAACTAGCCAGACATGGTGGCATGTGCCTGTAATCTCAGCTACTCGGGAGGCTGAGGCAGGAGAATTGCTTGAACTCGGGAGACAGAGGTTGCAGGGAGCTGAGATCATACCACTGCACTCCAGCCTGGGAAACAAAGCAAGACTCTGTCTCATAAAAAAAAAGGAAAAGAAAATTGAAGTTCACACGTGTGACTCGCCCACGTCTACTGCACAGTGCCGAATCAGAGAAAAAAAACAACAGGCAAAACATTGAAGATGACCCTGGGTGTTCACGGGAATGTGCAGGCCCTGTGACAGCCCTGCCTCCTCAGGTCCCTTCCCCTGGGCCTGAGTGAGCTAGACCAACATACCCCACACTCTGCCACCTGGGCTCTCAGGCTCGGGTCCGGAAATGGTCATTCCTGTGATCTCATGCAGCCCTCACCTCACGCATCCCCACGCAGGCGGTGATGACAGCTGAGCCTCTGAGATAAGTAATGAGACAGTCGCCACCCAGCACGCACATCCTCAGGGCGGCTGCTGCTCTAAAAGCTCTCACGCCCACACCATGAAACGGATGCCCATGTTTTACCAACGGCGAAGCTAAGACACAGAGGGGTTAAGGAACTCACCCAAGGTCACACAGCTCCCAAGTGGTAGGTCTGGGACTCAAATCTAGGCAGCCTGGCTCCAGAGCCCAGGTGCTTAACCTCTACTCTATTCAGGCCCTGAGAGAAGAAATGAAGGCCAAGCTTCATTCCACATCACCCAATATAGAACCATCCAGAACAATCTAGAAGCAATAATGGGGTGGCAGGGGGACAGGCAGTGCCGCTTCAGAGTGATGGAAAGCCTCCAAAACATCCCAACTCTTCTCAAACAAAGGCTCTGGGGCTTGCCTTTCTGCTATCTTTTTTTTTTTTTTTTTTTTTGTACAACTGTGATTGGATAAGACATTTAGAGCATCTTTAACCAAAACATCCTCCAGACAATCTTTTTTCTTTTTTTTTTGTACAACTGTGATTGGACAAGACATTTAGAGCATCTTTAACCAAAACATCCTCCAGGCACAGAAGTGCCATCCACCAGTGCCTGGAAAAACCCAGGCCCAGGAAGGGGTGGGGATCCCAGCAGAAGCAGAGCAGAGATCCCTGGAGGGGTCTAGACTTTTCGGTCCTCCCTCTGCCCCTGTGACGGGCTTTGATCCCACTCCAGGCGCCGGGGTTTCAGGTTTGCAAGCCATCAAAACACCAAACTGAAAAGGCTAAAGGGAAGCTGCTATAGGCAGGCACCCCTACAGCGGTAAGGAGGGGTTCTGGCAGAAAAGGAACAGGCACAAAGCCCTAAGGCACAGCCATCTGGGGCTACAGTATGGAGTGGGCACAGCCAGCCTCAGCCTCATGGGTGGCCCAGAGGATGGCACTGTCTGCTCAGCTCAGGGCACATTGCGGCCAGAGTGCTGACTATGGGACTCAGACAGTGTCTGACTCGCAGCAAACAGAGAAATGTACGTTGTAGAAAAACCTACATTAAAAAAGATTAAAACAGTCTTCGACTCAATAAGAAAAAGTAATATTTGGAGATGGAGGCAGGAGGATCATTTGAGGCCAAGAGCTTGAGACCAGCCTGGGCAACACAGACCCTGACTCTAAAAGACAATTTTAAAAATTATTAGCCAGATGTGGTGACACATGCCTGAGTCCCAGCTACTCAAGAGGCTGAGTTGGGAGGATTGCTTGAGCTTAGGAATTTGAAGTTGCAGTGAGCTATGATCACGTCACTATACTCCAGCCTGGGTGACAGACCAATATTCTGAGGAAGGAAGGAAGGGAGGAAGAGAGGAAGGGAGGGACAGAGGGAAGGAGGGAAGGGAGGGAGGAAGGGAGGGGAGGCCAGGCATGGCGGCTCACACCTGAAATGCCAGCACTTTGGGAGGTGAGACGGGAAGATCACTTGAGGCCAGGAGTTTACAACCAGCCTGGGCAACATAGTGAGACCCCATTTTTACAAAAAGAAAAAAGAGTAACAAACCAAGAGTAAAATGAATAAAGGATATGTACAGAATGAACAAAATGCAAATGACCCCTCAAAAATGTTTTAATATTGACTCTCACTAATAGTCAAAGTGAATCCAATAATGAAATAGCTAGTGATCAACTAGTAATCAAAGTCAAACAAAGAAAAACAACGAAAGTCATTTAATCTTTTTTTTTCTTACGTATCAGATGAAGAAGGGGTGCCGGGGAAGTGGGGCAGGGAACTCCAGGCTGTCTCTATGCCTGAAAATCAAATGGCCTTTCTGGAGGGCAGTGGGCCGGAGTGCCGCCAACGTCCTAAAAATGTACCGACGCCAGAGTCTGACCATTTTCTACTGAAAATTTGTCCAAAAGCAATAATGAAACAAGCGTACAAGAAGGTACATAATAAATAGCATTCCCTTACACAGGATACTCTGCCGCCTTTCAGAATAATGCCTGATATTTCACCTGGGCTTATGACACGCTAGGCACTGTTCTAAGCACACCACATCGGGAGTCTCAATCCTCAGCACTACCAAGCGGCGGAGCTTTGTTATGACCCATCTCAGGTAAGGAAACAGAGGCACAGAAAATCTCACGCTCCCCACAGGATCTCTTCTGATTATCAGCTCCTGGAGGGCTCCAAGGTGGCGCATCTCAAAGTGCTGCATGACAGAGGCAGCCTCAGAACAGATCTTAGGGACCCCAGCTCAGGTCCTCACTTGACAGACAAGACCCCTGGCCAGGGAGCCAAGCCTGGCCTGTTCCAGATACTCACGCCAGGGTCACAGCTAGCTGCATAGACAACCAGAATGTGACTCTCAGAAGATGCACCCAGAGCAGACTTGCCCCAGCTCTCACAGCCAGTTAGTGGCAGAGCAGGGACGGGAACCCAGGTATCCTGACTCCCAGCCTAGGAGCTACCAAATACGCAACGAACACAGGAGCCTCCTTTTGTGAATCTTTGGCTCCCCTTCTCCCAGCAAAGCATTTCCCACAACAATCCCACATTTGCTGCGAAAGCCTAGTAACAGCAAATCCAGCAAAGAGTCGTTAATAGAAAAAAAGACCAGAAGGATGCACATCCGACTGCTCACCGCAGATCCTCCCAGCAGAGGGGAGGCCGGGCAGCCACCTTCCTACTTCTACATTTGAATGGCTTTTAACAAGCATGTATTTACTTTCATCCCTTAAACACATTAAAATGAAATTTAAATTAAATATATATTTGGGCACGGACGTGGTGGCTCATGCCTGTAATCCCAGCACCTTGGGAGGCCGAGGTGGAAAAATTGCTTGAGTCCAGGAGTTCAAGACCAGGCTGAACAACATAGCAAGACCCCATCTCTACAAAGAATGAAAAAATTAGCTGGGTGTGCTGGTGCATATCTGTAGTCTGTGCTACCTGGGAGACTGAGGTGGAGGATCGCTTGAGCCCAAGAATTTGAGGCTACAGTGAGCTAGGATTGCACCACTGCACTTCAGCCTGGACAACAGAGGGAGACCCTGTCTCCAAAAATATATATACACACACATATACATACATATAATACATACATACATATATATGTGTTTCTTGAGCAAGCATCTGTCTATCGTATGCTACATCCGTGCTACCCATGGGAGAGAGATGCCTCAAAGAGCCACCATTCAATTCAGTTGGGGATTGAAGACATCCAGAAGAAAATTACAGTGGGGAGCAGAAGAAAATTATAGTAGGGGGCAGGAGTCCTAATTCACCCTACAATTATATTCTAAAGTCTTCCAAGAGTTAAACTCTGGTCCGTTTGACTCTCATAAAGCTTCCTGTAGAAGCAGCTTTTAAAGGCTGACGTGGTGTGGCCAACAAAACTTATTCAGCCCATACATGCAAGGCAAACCACAGAGACCTGGAGTTGGAGAACCAGAGAAAATCCCTGCTTCCTCCACTCACTGCATGGCTTCAGGAAAGTTACTTAATCTAGGTCCTAGGCTGTCTCACTTGTGAAATGGAAATACTTGCAAATCCAAAAAAGACCCTCCTCTGGGAAAATAAACCATGAGATGCAAAGTGTTGCAAAGCCTCATTCCAACCCCCAGCAGTGAGCCTGGCAGAGGGAAGAACATTCACAGGTGGAACATGCACCACCCAATCTCTTCACCCTCAAAGCAGGTGGCTGGGCTCACGCCCCTTCCCCACCTCAACTCTGCGCTCCAAAATAAGCTCCCTTACCACTTGGCCTGCATGGTTTAAGTCAGCTAGGGGTCAGGAGGAAAGCATCGGATTAAATTAATTTCCAGTTACCTGCATATTAAAAAGAAACTAACACAACAGGTGGATGTTTAGGCAATGCCACACACGGACATGGGAGTTCTTAAGGGGGTGTCTGTCTCCCCCAGCCTCGGCTCTCCTAGGCTATACCTGCTTTCCAAGAAGGGTACCTTGTTCCCTCCACTTCTGGGCCAGGGATGACAGCTGGTAGGGGGCTCACAAGCACAAATGAGCGGTGTGGATGCTGGCGTGGCTCAAGCCTTCTCAAAGGCTTAAACCCTCGTGACGCCCATCTCCCGCAGAATGACGCGCCAACTCCTGTGGTTTCTAGGAACACAGCAGGGTGGAAATAAATACTGGAGAAAGCATGAAATACTCCTTCACCAGGGTCCTGTCCACCTCACCCACCCATCTCCTACGACTCAACACCCAAGCTGCAGAGTCCAACTTGCCGTTCCGAGAGCCACTGTATGTTCTGCCTCTGTTATCTTCATCATCCTGTTTCCTCTAAGTAGGAACCCTCCTGACCCCCAGGCCTGGCACACTTTTGAGGAAAGAAATAAATTATACAGGAAGATAGCCAGGTGGCACCATAGGGACAAGGACTGCTTCATCTGTGGGGTACCACTGCTGGGGAGAGCCAGAGCTGAGACCCTGGATGGAGCAGGGTATGAGGGGTTCTCACGAGGCCATGCAGCCTGAAATCAGGCTGGACAGGTCTTCCTGTTCTGGCTTCTGACCCAGAAGAAAGGGGTCGTGATGAGGTTTCCCAAGTCCCTGACCTTTGCCCTGCCCTGGTGTTCTGAAAATCTAGGTCTCCTTCTGGACTCCCAGTGCCTCTCTGGCACCTCCTACAGGCTGAGTCGTTCTCTCTGGGCGCACCAAGCCCAGACCTTCTGGCCCCTTCTCTCCCTGCCTCTCCTTTGATTGTCTGCTTTTCACTGTGCTAGATGCAACTGGGCCACACAGTAGGAGCTAAATGAATGTATGTGGAACAAATGAAGCTTTCCCTGGCTACTAGCACCCACATGGTTATGCTCTTTTTCAGAATTCCTAGAACTCTTTCCAGCAAAGTCCTACATAAGCAACCAGGCCCCCATGAGACACTCAGTCCCTAAACCAATGAATTGCCAGAGGGGCCCGGGCTGGCTCCAGATGCATGTCCCCGGCACCCATCCCAGACCTCCCCAGTCCTCGTCTTTGAAGGGAACCTCAGCAGTGTGTGGTGCAGCAGCGCCCACAGGGGAATGCAGGGCCCAGCCAGGGAGTGCCCACCCAGGAACAGTAAGGAAAGCTCAAGAGAGCACCCTAGCACAAACATGGGGAGCATCATGCCAGTCCTCCAGGATCAAGTTACAGGACGAACAGAAACAGACACAAACACTAAAACCCCAGATGTGCCTAAGGGCTGAGGGCTGCGGGCTGCCAGGGCGTATGCCGTCTTTTTTTTTTTTTTTTGAGACAGAGTCTCGCTCTGTTGCCCAGGCTGGAGCGCAGTGGCACGATCTCGGCTCACTGCAAGCTCTGCCTCCCAGGTTCCCACCATTCTCCTGCCTCAGCCTCCCGAGTAGCTGGGACTACAGGTGCCCGCCATCACGCCCGGCTAATTTTTTGTATTTTTAGTACAGATGGGGTTTCACCATGTTAACCAGGATGGTCTCGATCTCCTGACCTCGTGATCTGCCCGCCTCAGCCTCCCAAAATGTCAGGATTACAGGCGTGAGCCACTGCACCTGGCCACATGCACTGTCTTACTCTCCCTCTGAGCTGCCACCCAACTGCAGTCACAGCTGTGGCCCCTTCTCTGTCTAGCCGAGGCTTGACCCAAACAAGAAACCCCCACATCTCTTTACCTTAGTCCCTTTAGGATGTCACCAAGCCCACAGCCCAGGGTAGGCAATCTGTGAGCGGAATGGAAGTGAGTGGGGTAAGGGTGACAGTGAGAACGCTCTGGCGGCCAGGCCAGGCCAGCTGGAATGAATGCTCAAGGTAACCATTTAAAAAAACAACAAAAAAAAGCCCTAGTGGGACAACAATGGAGAAACTTGAGTAAGTCACCCAGCTGACAAAGCCCAGCTCCGGCACACGCAATAGTAGCCATATGGCACACACACACCTAATAGGTCCACTTCCACTTCCAGGCAGGAGCCCCTCTGGAACTGCCAGCGGGGATCCCAGGCCCTCCCCAAGGCCCTGCTCCTCCCCTGTGCCGGGCCCTCACCTGCACACACCGACTGGGACCAGCAGGTCCTGGAAGGATCACAGGCTGTTCGGGGCTCCTGGCTAGCTTGGTACAACATCCTGTGCTCCACGTGCCCAGTGTCCCCATTTGGACTGAAGCCCTGGTTCTCCTGCATCCCTCTTTCTAGGACTCAGCCAGGAAACCCAAGCTGTCAGGGAGTGCTCACTGCAGGTGAGTGCCAAGCCGGAAGCGGGCTCCTGTTGAAGGCCCATACTCTCCCTGGCTGTATCCGCTTGGCTCCCTCCCTTCTCTGAGCCTCAGTTTCCCCACTAGTGATGTGAAGGTGGCTCAGAGGCTCTGCACATAGTGAGCCCTCCAGCTCTCCCTCCCGGCTGAAGGCTGTACTTCTTCCACTCCCTCAGGCCAAGTAACGGGCAGGTTTTCTCTTTCCTTGGCCTCTGGTGGGAAAGGAACTTTTCAAAATGGTCTCCCTCCCCTCAAATCCTGTCCTGAAACACAGGAAAGCCAAACATCCCCTGCTTCCTCCTGCCCAGGACACGGGGTCAGAAGTGACTGTGAGTGGCAGAGAGACTACAGGAGGCCCAAGTGCCCACTGCACTTCCTCAGAGCCAAATGGATCCTGACCGCAGGTCCCACGTCACCTTCAGAGCTGGGACAAACAACCCCTTCACCGAAGTCTAAACAGAGTGAGGGAGGCTTTGTTATACACTCGGAACATGCCGCCCCTTTCCACGGAGAGGTTTATCCCCAGGAAGCACAGGACCCGGCTCCCAGCTGACACTGTGTTTATGTAACAGCCCAGGTCTGTTCGGCCCTGGGGCTGGGGGTGGAGGGCTCGGTCTCAGTCCAGCCTCAGATTGTGCTCGGAAACGCCCAGGGAGTCTGCGCCTCTCCCTCCTCGCAGAAAGAAGGTGGGGACGCTGCTTCGCAGGACAGAAGCAATATGGTTTGGCAGATGGAGAGGAGTTCTATCGCAGGAAGGATATAGGGCAGAAATTGGAGAAGGAGTGGTTTTTATTCTTTTGAAGACTGCCTACAGCAGAAAAGTGGGAACGCAAGAGGGGTGAGGTGGATAAAGATGACGGTGCCAGGAGAGGCTGGGCAGGGGGGAGGGAGGGAGAGCAGGGCAGCAGGGCACAGGAGTGGGAACAGCAGGGCTGAGAACGGATGTGTGAGCTGCGGCTGGGTCGGTCTGGTGACAATGAGACACCGGCTCCCAGGATTTCATGAGGGTGAGGCCAAGCTTCCAGGCCTAGTAGACGGAACCATGGGGTATTTCCAAACCGCAATGGAGAAGTCGGTCAGGGGAGGGCTCTAGGAGGGGAAATTCTGCCTGTTGTGTTAAATTTAAGATCAGGCAAAAAATTCAAGGGCGCCCCAGGAATCAGCCTTCACATCACAAAAGATGCTCAACCAGAGGCTCCCCTGAGCTGGGGAGGAGGGGTCGCTGCTCATGAAGCTGGAGCCGGGGGAGCCCGGAAACCTCTCCCTGCTCTGGGAAAAGCTCGGAAGCAGATGTGCCCCCACCCTCCTGTGGCCGGCCCACGAGGCTTGTCGCCCTCCAGAAGGAGCTGGGGGAAGGTAAGCTTGGAGCAAATCAGGAATGTCTTTACTTCCTCCAAGGACAGTGAAGCTGCAGCAACGACGTCTCTCCCGCCTCCACCCTCTTCAGATCTAAGAGGAAAAATTGGTCATCTCCTGTCTTTGGGGCCCAGGGCTCGCACAAATGCCATCTCCTACTCCCCAGCCACAGCGGTGATTCAGGCCATTTACTCAGATCCACGTTAATGAGGTTTTTCTGTCACCTAATTAGTTCACAGAGAACTCAGCCTTGAGAGGAAAGAAATAAGAACAGGTTGGGAAAAGGCAGAAGGAAGTCAGACTGTCATGCCACAACAAAAGATGGGACCCAGCACCACATGGGGTCCCCCCAGACTCAATACTCCTTCCCCAGCTATGGGGACCTCTGAAAGCAGAAAGGGAGGTATTCAGGTGCACTCTCCCCCAGAACCTCAGGCAAGCAGATGAAGCTGGGAGTGGGGCCCTAACCTTAAGGCCCAAGTCATGGACAGGCCCCTGCCCATAACTCCATGTTATCGCAAAAAGCCTTGGCTCTCACTGCATTTCCACTGAGGCCAAACCCACCACCTGCCAGTGGGCGTCCCCTCTCAAACAGAGCTGGAGGAGGAAGCAGATGGCCCAGGGCGAGGCCCATCTGTCCGTGCCCGCTCGAAGGTCACCATGCCACTGGGGTGCCTGCGGGTACCGCCAGCACCCACCACACCAGGGCTTGCGAGGCATCTGCCAGCAGCGTGCCACCACTTCCTGTGCCCTCAGCGGTCGAAAGTCCAGGGCCTAAGGGCCCAGAGAAAAAAGCGCTAGGCAGCGCAGTGGCCGGGGGTTTCCGGTCCCCGACTCCGGGTGCGGTGTCCCTGGAGGTCAGTCAGCGCCCGGCTGCCCCGCAGCTGCCTCCAGACCGAGAAGCCGCGGATCCCCGTCGCGCTCATGACCCGGCCAAAGCGCGATGGACCTGCTGGCGCCTCCCACGCGGTCGCTGAGCCTCAGCCCAGCGCCAGGCCCGGCCCGCGCCCGTTTGGCCGCCGCGGCGTAGGGGGTGTGCGTCGGGAGAGGGCGCCGCGGCGAGCGCCACCCTCCGGGCCTGCGGGCGCTGGGCCCGGGAAGGCTGCCATCCACTAACGCGAGGCTCCGATCCCCCGCCCCACTGCGGAGCAGGGCCCGGGAAGCGGCTAAGAAGCCTCCCCGGTCACGACCCCACCTCCCGGCAGCTGAAGCCCTCTGCCGCGCCCACCTTCCCCGGCCAGGCCTGGACAGATCTGGTCCCGGCCCCTCCAAGCGACACCACCTTCGCGCCCTGGAGCACAGTCAGCAGAAAACCCCCCACCCCAAAGTGTCCCCGAACGAGATACGGCGAAGCTGCCCGCCGGTTCTGCAGCACAGATCGGCAAACCTCGTGGCCTGGACCTCAAGCGCGCAAGGACCCCCGACAGGGAGAGCATGGCCAGGCTGGCCCGTGGAGCCCTCGGCCGGCGCCGGAGAGGCCACCGCGCCCCGGCTCCCGTAGCCCCCCGCTCCGCTCACCCTCGATGGAGATGACGTGCTCCCGGATCTGGTTCTGCAGCGCCAAATCCTCGATGCGCTCGATCAGGTCGTAGATGGCGTAGATATTGGGATGCACGGACTCGAAGCGCTGGATCTCGGCCCGGATGGCCGCGGAGTTGGAGAGCGCGAACTGCTGGGGGGGCCCGCCGGCCAGCTGCTGCGAGGGGCCGCCGCCGCCCCCGGCCCCGGGCCCCGCGCCGCCGAACTGCCCGCCGCCCCCCGCGCTGCCGCCGCCACCGCCGCCGCCGCC
>NW_026652276.1:231329878-231420507 GCF_009828535.3 Hylobates moloch | reverse complement strand
GGGGGGGTTGTGCTACCCCCTAGAGGTTTGGGCGGCAGCAGGGTCCGCCCTCTCCCCTGTTAACAGCCAGGGCATCTGTCACACCAGATACCGACGTCAGCTGGAGCACGTCAGAGCACCCGTGTTCGTGATGCAGTGAGGAATGCTCTGAGGAACTCAGGTGGCCCCTACCCTTATGTCAGAGTGGACGCCAGAAGGCATTTTGGCCACCAAAATTAATTCTTCAGCCCAGAGCCCCAATATCCATGGGCTGCCCCACCAGGCTGGCTAGGGATACCCATCCTCAGGGCTGCCCCTTTCCTTGGTCCCCTCCTCCACCTTCGGGACTCCACAGCCCCTTCAAGACTGTGGAAGAAGCATAGACCTTGGAACCTGGCACAAATCCTGATCCCTTATCCTGTGCTTCTCAGCTATATGACCTTGGGTGGGTTATTGAATCTCTCTGAACATTAATTTCTTCCTTTCTAAAACATACCTCGCAAGTCAATCATAAGGAAGAAATTAGATGTTTTATTAAAAAGTGTAAAAACTAAGGTACATGTCACACAGTAGCTAGCTATTCGCTCACCTCCACCCAAACCTGGTCTCAGGAATCGGGTCTTTGGTGTGTTACTATATGGATGGCATTGAATCCCAGGCCTGTGGATATCTGGATTTTTCCCTCTGGGCTCCTGTAGCCACGGGGATCTCACATCCTGGTTTTTACAGGCCAGTCTTGATTTAAAATAATCTATCCTAGTCTTCCCATAGTTCTTGCCTACTGTGGGAGCAAGTGGCCCAAATATTGCCTTAGGAATGTCAGTCTAGATTGATACCATACAGAACTAACCTATCTCTAGTTCCATCCCTCCTGTTCATTCATTTATTCTACTAACATATTTTCTAAAAGATATGCTATGGCCAGGCTGGTCTCGAACTCCTGAACTCAGTGATCCGCCTGCCTCAGCCTCCCAAAGTGCCAGGATTACAGGCGTGAGCCACTGCGCCTGGCCATAGCATATCTTTTAGAAAATATGTTAGTAGAATAAATGAATGAACAGGAGGGATGGAACTAGAGATAGGTTAGTTCTGTATGGTATCAATCTAGACTGACATTCCTAAGGCAATATTTGGGCCACTTGCTCCCACAGTAGGCAAGAACTATGGGAAGACTAGGATAGATTATTTTAAATCAAGACTGGCCTGTAAAAACCAGGATGTGAGATCCCCGTGGCTACAGGAGCCCAGAGGGAAAAATCCAGATATCCACAGGCCTGGGATTCAATGCCATCCATATAGTAACACACCAAAGACCCGATTCCTGAGACCAGGTTTGGGTGGAGGTGAGCGAATAGCTAGCTACTGTGTGACATGTACCTTAGTTTTTACACTTTTTAATAAAACATCTAATTTCTTCCTTATGATTGACTTGCGAGGTATGTTTTAGAAAGGAAGAAATTAATGTTCAGAGAGATTCAATAACCCACCCAAGGTCATATAGCTGAGAAGCACAGGATAAGGGATCAGGATTTGTGCCAGGTTCCAAGGTCTATGCTTCTTCCACAGTCTTGAAGGGGCTGTGGAGTCCCGAAGGTGGAGGAGGGGACCAAGGAAAGGGGCAGCCCTGAGGATGGGTATCCCTAGCCAGCCTGGTGGGGCAGCCCATGGATATTGGGGCTCTGGGCTGAAGAATTAATTTTGGTGGCCAAAATGCCTTCTGGCGTCCACTCTGACATAAGGGTAGGGGCCACCTGAGTTCCTCAGAGCATTCCTCACTGCATCACGAACACGGGTGCTCTGACGTGCTCCAGCTGACGTCGGTATCTGGTGTGACAGATGCCCTGGCTGTTAACAGGGGAGAGGGCGGACCCTGCTGCCGCCCAAACCTCTAGGGGGTAGCACAACCCCCCCCAAAGCCGCCCCCGCCGGCCCCTTAGCGATCTGCAGGCGCAGAGAACCGCGGGTGGAGCCCCGCACGTGGGTCCGCAGGGCGGAGGGCGGGGATAGCGTGGCGCCGGACTACAAGTTCCACAATGCCCCGGGCCGCGGCGGCGGGGAAGGAGGGGTGCTTCAGGTGCCTGCGACCTCCGCGCCTCCCGCCCGGAAGTGCCCGAGGGGCCGCGATGGAGCTGGGGGAGCCGGGCGGTGAGTCCCCGCGCCGTGACCGCGCCCACCCCGCCGCCCAGGGCCCCGGTCGGGCCCCGCCCGCCCTGCCCAGGATCGCCGTGCCCTCCTGCGGCTCCGGGGGGCGGGAAGGTGGGAGGGGTGATGAGGGGTGGGGGTGGGGAACGTGAAGTCTCGGATTCCGGGCGGGATCTGGCAGCCCCCGGGGCTTGGAGAGACTTCCAGAGGAGGCGCGGAGTTAGCCTCCGCGGAGTGTGGTTGAGGGGACCTGGAGGGGGCCGAGCTGGGTGGGTGGTGACGCTCGGTGGCTCCAGATTGCCCAGGGGCGGAGTTTGACGTCTGCTGTGGGGGAAGCCTGGGAAGCAGTCCTGTGCCGCGGGTGGGGTTTAGGTGAACCGTAACGCAGGGGGCGGGGGGTGGGGGCACAGAGGCTCTACCCCCACCTCGGAGAAACTTTAGCAACGGAGTAGATGTGCCTGGGGTGAAGTCGGTGGAGGAGTAGACACACTGGGGTGAAGTCGGCAGGCGAATAGATACACTTGGGGGTGAAGTTTGGTTGGGGTGAAGTTTAGGAGAGGCGTTGCTTAGGCCCTTACCTTGGGATAGGGTTTGGGTGAGTTGGGAGCTGGTTGAAGACCTCGAGCTCAGATGACAGAAAGTTAGGACTTGGGATTCGGCGATGGGAAGGGGCACCCGGAGGCAAGTTTGGGGCGACTGGGAGGCAGAGCAGCCGGTACCCTGGGGTGGGTGAGGACGGAGGCTGAGGACGGCGGGAGCATCGCGGTGGGGTGAGGGCAGGACCCTGTGGAGGTTCTAGGGCTCCTGGCCAGGGGGCCCGGGCCTCACGGGCTCTTTGTGCCTCTCCAGCTCGGTAGCGCGGCGGGCAAGGCAGGCGCCATGACCCTGATTGAAGGGGTGGGTGATGAGGTGACCGTCCTTTTCTCGGTGCTTGCCTGCCTTCTGGTGCTGGCCCTCGCCTGGGTCTCAACGCACACCGCTGAGGGCGGGGACCCACTGCCCCAGCCGTCAGGGACCCCAACGCCATCCCAGCCCAGCGCAGCCATGGCAGCTACCGACAGCATGAGAAGGGAGGCCCCAGGGGCAGAGACCCCCAGCCTGAGACACAGAGGTCAAGCTGCACAGCCAGAGCCCAGCACGGGGTTCACAGCAACACCGCCAGCCCCGGACTCCCCGCAGGAGCCCCTCGTGCTACGGCTGAAATTCCTCAATGACTCAGAGCAGGTGGCCAGGGCCTGGCCCCACGACACCATTGGCTCCTTGAAAAGGTAAGTAGGTCAAGAGGCAGGAGCAATGCTAAAGACAGGGGTTGGGGGAGTGGTTGCAGAACGCCCCCGGAGACACCTAAGACCCAGCCCTCCTTTATACTGGAGGCGCTGAGCGCTCCAGATCACAACCGCACTTGTTTCCCTGGCAGACGTTCCCTCCCAGGCCAGGGCCGGTGTGGTGTGGAGGGCAGGGGGAGGGTGGGAGTGCTGTTCCGGGGCCAGGGACTAGGATTGCCTGAGGCCTGCTCTCTTACCCAGGTCCCTCTCTCCTCAGGACCCAGTTTCCCGGCCGGGAACAGCAGGTGCGACTCATCTACCAAGGGCAGCTGCTAGGCGACGACACCCAGACCCTGGGCAGCCTTCACCTCCCTCCCAACTGCGTTCTCCACTGCCACGTGTCCACGAGAGTCGGTCCCCCAAATCCCCCCTGCCCGCCGGGGTCCGAGCCCGGCCCCTCCGGGCTGGAAATCGGCAGCCTGCTGCTGCCCCTGCTGCTCCTGCTGCTGCTGCTGCTCTGGTACTGCCAGATCCAGTACCGGCCCTTCTTTCCCCTGACCGCCACTCTGGGCCTGGCCGGCTTCACCCTGCTCCTCAGTCTCCTGGCCTTTGCCATGTACCGCCCGTAGTGCCTCCGCGGGCGCTTGGCAGCGTCGCCGGCCCCTCCGGACCTTGCTCCCCGCGCCGCGGCGGGAGCTGCTGCCTGCCTAGGCCCGCCTCTCCGACCTGCCTCTTCCCGCTGCCCTGGAGCCCAGCCCTGCGCCGCAGAGGACTCCAGGGGCTGGGGGAGGCCCCGCCCTGTGACCGCCGGGGCTCGGGGCCACCTCCCGGGGCTGCTGGCCCTCAGCTCGCACTGGGAGTGGGCTCCTCGGGGTCGGGCATCTGCTGTCGCTGCCTCGGCCCCGGGCAGAGCCGGGCCGCCCCTGGGGCCGGTCTTAGCGTTCTGCCGGAGGACCCAGCCGCCTCCAATTCCTGACAGCTCCTTGGGCTGAGTTGGGGACGCCAGGACGGTGGGAGGCTGGTGAAGGGGAGCGGGGAGGGGCAGAGGAGTTCCCTGGAACCTGTGCAGATTAAAGTAACTGTGAAGTTTTCACTCTTGCCGTGTGTCTGAGTGTGTGCGGGCTGGCGGGCGGGGAGCCCTCGCTCCTTGGGAGAGAAGGGCACGGACTGCGCCCTCGACTCTGGCCCACCGCCTTCCCTTCTCCCCCGCGTTCTGCTCTGGCTTTGGCGCCGGCCTCCGTGGCCCCGCCCCCGGCGCCGCGCGCGCACTTCCCGCGGGCGGGGCTCGCGGCTCCCTGGCTCGCAGTGCCTGCCGGGAGCCACGTCTCCGAGGGCCGATAGTTGCTTCGGGATTGGCGTCCGGGCGGCTATCTAGGGGCTGCTGGGAAGATGGCGGACTCGGTGGCCAGCCGATGAGGAGGCCGCGGGGGGAACCTGGCCCCCGGGCCCCGAGACCGACTGAGGGAGCGACCTGCGCAGGGCCCGGGGAGTCATGTAGGGGTGGCGCCTGCGGGGAGGGCTGCGGGAGGGCAGCGGGAGCTGGTGTTAGCGGCAGCGGCCACGGTCTCCTGGCGTCCCTGGGCCGGGGTGGGTGTGGGGGCCCCCGACTTCGCGGACTCCGCGCCATCGCAAAGCAGTGCACTCGGGCTCCACGCGCGCCCTGCGAGGTGGGCGCTGCGTTTTCATTTCACGGGTGAGGAGACTTAGAGAGACGAAGCCACTTGTCCAAGGTCACGCCGCTGGTGAGTGGGAGCGCCCAGCATGGAACCCAGCACCGTCCAGCCGCGGAACCCGCGTTCTACCCTCTGTGCCGCCGCCGCCTCCTGCGGGAGAGGGAGGTGGTCGGGAGAGTGCACGCCGGTGCCGCCTGGGCTCCAGACTGGGCGCGACCACTAACCCGGTTAATGACCTCGGGCTTAACTTAACCCCTTCGCTGCTCTGGGCCTGCGTTTCTCCACCGGTGAAATGAGGTAATGCCAGCCCTGCCTACTCTTCATGGGCGTGTAAGGAGCATCAGAGATGGTGCATGTGGAATTGCTTTGCAAGTAGCGCTGCGCTGAGCGCACTGAGGATTATGATTGCTGTTTCAAAGGAAGGAGGCAGAGGGGCGGGGTGGGGAAGAGGCCCAGAGCAGTCACAAACGCTTGCTCTGACCACAGGCCCCCTAAATGAGGAGTGAGGTAAGGAGTAGGTAGCAGGTCTTTCTCCCGTTTGGAGAAAACCTCACCCCCTTTTTTGGGCTGCCCCTCAGGGTCTCCATCACCCAACTCCATGCTTCGAGTCCTGCTCTCTGCTCAGACCTCCCCTGCTCGGCTGTCTGGTCTGCTGCTGATCCCTCCAGTACAGCCCTGCTGTTTGGGGCCCAGCAAATGGGGGGACCGGCCTCTTGGAGGAGGCCCCAGTGCAGGTCCTGTGCAAGGACTGCAGCGGCTTCTGGAACAGGCGAAGAGCCCCGGGGAGCTGCTGCGCTGGCTGGGCCAGAACCCCACCAAGGTGCGCGCCCACCACTACTCGGTGGCGCTTCGTCGTCTGGGCCAGCTCTTGGGGTCTCGGCCACGGCCCCCTCCTGTGGAGCAGGCCACACTGCAGGACTTGAGTCAGCTCATCATCCGAAACTGTCCCTCCTTTGACATTCACACCATCCACGTGTGTCTGCACCTTGCAGTCTTACTTGGTGAGGACGGGCTTGAGGTGGGCGCCTGGGGGGCTAGGTGTTAATGAAGAATAGGGAGAACAGTAGAGGACCACGGACAGAGACCCAGCCTCTCAGGCGTTTGCCCAGGAACGCTTGCTCCTGCTCCCGTCCTGTGTCTGCGGCAGACATCATGAGTCGAACGCACTCCTTCCAGCCTCGCTAGGGTGCCATCCCAGATTCCTGCTAATAGAGTGCCCTAGGAAGCCACCATAATTTGTCACAATTGGTACGAGATGAAAGCCTATTTGCCGTCTTTGTATGTACTCCCTACAGACCGTTTTGATACCTCATAGCCACATGATACTTTACATTTCTCTAGTGTTTGCACTTAAACTCTAGCACACCTTCCCGCTCAGGAAACGGAGAGGAGAAAGGTGGAGAATTCACCAAGTAACCCCATGATAAGAACAGCAGCACAGCTCTGTTACCAGGCTGCCTTTTACCTCTCCCCCTCAGGCTTTCCATCTGATGGTCGCCTGGTGTGTGCCCTGGAACAGGAGCGAAGGCTCCGCCTCCCTCCGAAGCCACCTCCCCCTTTGCAGCCCCTTCTCCGAGGTGGGCAAGGGTTGGAAGCTGCTCTAAGCTGCCCCCGTTTTCTGCGGTATCCACGGCAGCATCTGATCAGCAGCCTGGCAGGTGCTGGAGGGGGTTAAAATCAGATGGGGGTGGGGAGGGTTGACAGGAGGAGGAAGGTGGGCTCAGTTGGCTGGGTTGAGGTAGAATTGAGCCAGCTGGAGGTCCGGCCGAGGCCCAGCGTGACAGGCTGTTCTTCACAGAGGCAAGGCCAGAGGAACTGACTCCCCACGTGATGGTGCTCCTGGCCCAGCACCTGGCCCGGCACCGGTTGCGGGAGCCCCAGCTTCTGGAAGCCATTGCCCACTTCCTGGTGGTTCAGGAAACCCAGCTCAGCAGCAAGGTGGGCTTGCCACCCACCATCCAGTGCATCTCTGTCATTCTCAGGGACCTTGTCAGGCCCGGCGCCCCATGCAGCTCGGCTATCTTTTCCTGAAGCAGACGCACTCTCTCTGTCCCCTGGGACCTGCGTCTTTTCCTACACCCTTTCTGTGGCTTGCCTACCTCCTGTCACCAGCATGCATTCCTGGAACTCTGCAGTTTCCCAAAGCACTCCTAGCAGCATCCTAGCTCCACCCATCCCTCTCCTTGAAGTCTTCGGGGCCAGACCCCACAGTGATGTCCCCTCTGCCTGTCTGGTGATTAGGCATGTGCAGCTCGTGACTGCTTTGCTGTTGAACTGTGAGGCCGGAGGGACTGTCATGTCTTTACAGCAGTGTTACAAACTTGAGGGCTAAGCCTCTCTAAGGCTTAGCTTGTAAAAGATGACTGCAGAAATACTTCACACTGGGTAATGAACTGCTCTTCCTCCACAGGTGGTACAGAAGTTGGTCCTGCCCTTTGGGCGGCTGAACTACCTGCCCCTGGAACAGCAGTTTATGCCCTGCCTTGAGAGGATCCTGGCTCGGGAAGCAGGGGTGGCACCCCTGGCTACAGTCAACATCTTGATGTCACTGTGCCAACTGCGGTGCCTGCCCTTCAGAGCCCTGCACTTTGTTTTTTCCCCTGGCTTCATCAACTACATCAGTGGTACGCAGCCAGGATGGCTGGCTGGCTGGGCCCCTGAGGGCTGGAGAGGCAGGGGAGCAGGGTGGCCTGCAACCCAGAGCCCCAGTCCCTGCCTCCCCACAGGCACCCCTCATGCTCTGATTGTGCGTCGCTACCTCTCCCTGCTGGACACGGCCGTGGAGCTGGAGCTCCCAGGATACCGGGGTCCCCGCCTTCCCCGAAGGCAGCAAGTGCCCATCTTTCCCCAGCCTCTCATCACCGACCGTGCCCGCTGCAAGTACAGGTGGATGGGGCAGCCTGGGGCAAGGGGAGGGGCCAGCCTGGGACCAGCAGAGTGGAAAAGCCAGAGGGACCATGAAGCGCCAAAGCTAGGGAGCTCTTGGCCGCCATAAAACTGGGCCCTGAAGCAGCAGGGCTTTGCCCAGGGTGGTGGCACTAGACTGGGACAGACTAGGATGAGGTGCCGGGCCCTTCCTGCTACTGGTGTCCTTTCTCCTCAGTCACAAGGACATAGTAGCTGAGGGGTTGCGCCAGCTGCTGGGGGAGGAGAAATACCGCCAGGACCTGACTGTGCCTCCAGGCTACTGCACAGGTGAGCAAGGGGTAGGCGGCAGGCCCAGGGAGACGGAGCCCTGGCTAAGGCTGCTGGCCCTGCTCCCCCTCCAGACTTCCTGCTGTGCGTCAGCAGCTCTGGTGCTGTGCTTCCCGTGAGGACCCAGGACCCCTTTCTGCCATACCCACCAAGGTCCTGCCCACAGGGCCAGGCTGCCTCTAGCCCCACTACTCGAGACCCTGCCCAGAGGTAAGGGAGGCAGGGTGGGGGAGCCCTGGCCACCTTGCCCGCCATGCCCTGAGCCACGTCCCTCCCCCTGCAGGGTGGTGCTGGTGTTGCGGGAACGCTGGCATTTCTGCCGGGACGGCAGGGTGCTGCTGGGCTCGAGGGCCCTGAGGGAGCGGCACCTAGGCCTGATGGGCTACCAGCTCCTGCCGGTGAGTGGCCCTGGCCTGGCCCGTGGCGCATCCTCACTCCCCGCCTGCGGGTAACCTGCCGCCCTCTCCTGTCCCCACAGCTACCCTTCGAGGAACTGGAGTCCCAGAGAGGCCTGCCCCAGCTCAAGAGCTACCTGAGGCAGAAGCTCCAGGGCCTGGGCCTGCGCTGGGGGCCCGAAGGGGGCTGAGGGGATGATGTGGGGTTCAGGATGGCCCCCCCATGGGGGGTGGATGATTTGCACTTTGGTTCCCTATGTTTTGATTTCTCATTAAAGTTCCTTTCCTTCCCCGTTGTGAATCTTTTTGGGATGGGGAGCAGAGCTGGGTCCCCCGCCTCTTTTCCATTCATGCCCCCCCTATACAAAGACAAAAGGCCACAGATAGGTGGGGGCCAAAGCACTTTACTGCAGCAGGGGCAGTGGGGGAGGAGAGGACTTTAAATTATTCACTTAAATAAAAAGGAGGGAGGGGCATGGGAGGGGGAACCCCATCCCACCAGCCTGTCCCCTCGTCCATCGGTCCCTCGGCGGCGGCTACACAGGCATGGGCATCTCATTGTACTCGTCCACACCCTCCCGCTCATCAAACACCGGCTCTGCCTCGTTAGCATCCAGCTGTGTGTGGGGAGGTGGCGGTCAAGAAGGGAAGTGGGGGGGCCTTTCCAGATCCACAGGGAGGCAAGAGGGACTGGGGGAGGCAGGCGGGAGGGCTTACACATTTCATCTCTCGGTCGGTGAAGATGCGGGTGAGCACCACCATGCGGAGCGGCACTGTGAGGATGAGGATGAAGGGGAAGGCCAGGGAGGCAGCTGTGGACATGACAGCCCAGAGCAGGGCCAGGCAGAGCAGCTGCAGGGCCGTGAACAGGTGCATACGGAGGGTCCGGACCTGGGGGGCGGAGACAGGTGAGCCCAGGTTCCTCCCTAGCCTGCTGCTGGGAAGAGCCTCTCCCCTCTTCGGAGGCGGGGATGGAAGAACATTCCTAGGTGCCAGAGAGCTGGGTTGGTACAGAGAGGAGGTGGGGGCTGGCTGAAGTGGGCAGATGGGAGGGGGCAGCTGGAGAGTGACCCAAGTAGACCAGGATGGCCAGAGGCACACCCCTTCCGGTGGGCAGTTGGGGGGCTCACCTTCTTGACGTAAGTGACATCTGGGTGGTGTTTGGGCGGCATGAGCAGCAGATGCAGCCGCTCATAGAACTGGATCCCATTAAGGGAGGTGACTCCCATGTACAGGAAAATTCCAAAGAGCACGGCCAGGGGGATCTGCCGGAGCAGATCCCCGATAACTATGGAGAGGCCTATGGGAGGCACAGGAGAAAGAGTTGGCCCCGGGGTCCCCTGGCCCCAGTAGCCCTGGGGAATCCACTGGGAAGGGAAGGGCAAGAGGCAACGTACCCACAAGCAGGGCAACCAGCAGCCCCGTCACCCGCTGCTCCTTGACCTCCTGAATCTTGGGCTTGTCTCCAGGTGCCACAGCCTTGCTCATGACAGTGAGCGAGTTGGCGTGAGTGACAGAGCGGACAGTGGCAGCAGCCAACCAGGGCAGGCCAAAGAGGGCACAGATGCCACCCATGGCCACGATGAGCAGCAGGTCCAGGTGGAAGCCGGAGCCCTTCTGCAGCATGCGCTCCTTCTTGGAGATGATGAGCCTGAGAGTGGGAGGGGTGCTGCTGAGGCCTAGGCTAGACTCAGCTCCGCAGACCACAGGGTCTTTCCATAATGCCCAGCCAGTCCCTCCATCTGGCTTTGGAACCTGGCAGTCCCTGTCCATTCCGTCAGGATTCAAATTCCGTTACAGAGCAACACCTGGGCCCCCAGCCCTTATCTTCCACGACAGCTCCCAGCTAGCCCTGCCAGGCTGGCCTGCCCCTCCACGTGCTGTTCCTGTCCCAGCAAACATCAGGGGGTTTTTCTGCTGTCTACAGAATAAACTGTGGCCATCTGGGCATCCAAGGTTCCCTAAGGTCCCTGGGATTGCCCAGTGTGGCTGGAGGTTCCATGCTGAGTTCCCCAGCCTGGCCTGGGGCTCTGGCCTCTCACACCCCTTCGGCTAGGACCACTCACGTGGTGATCTGTGTCTCCATGAAGATGAGAATGAAGACCAAGATGGCAGGCAGCAGGCTGGCAACCATCATCCACACAGGGAAGGGGCTCTTCTCTCCCAGGGGGTTGATGACCCAGCCCCTCTTTTCTGGGGCAGTCACTGAGAATCCACTGGGAACGCTCAGCTTCTGCAGGGCAGACACAGTGTAGGGACAAGGGTTAAGGTGAATGTGGAGGGCATGCCATGGAAAGGGATTGGCGTCTTAAGGACAGGCTTAAGCTTAAGGACAGGCTGGGTTTAGAGGCTGGAGAGGAACACCTAGACCCGGGGTGGCAGAGGCAGCAGCACTTGCCTGCTGCGGGCAGCACCTTACCTGGGTATAGGTGTCCTCAATACTGTAATCCACAAGCACCATGATGAGGATGGCGATGGGCACCCCAAAGTCCCCAATCACCCGCCGGATCTGAGTGGGCAGGCACAGCGCTCAGAGGCCTGCCACCACAGCCGCTGACTTCCTGCCACCCCCCTTCCTGCCCCTAACCCCCTCTTGGCCTTTAAGCCCACGCACCCGGCCAGGAAAGAACCGGCTGTTCTTGAATTTGCGCAGGAAGAAGGCGATGAAGAAGGTGCCGGCCATGAGCACCAGTGACAGCAGGGCCGTGTTGGGCTGGCCCCGGGGCTTCCCCTGCCCAGACTGCCCAGCCAAGCTCCTGTTGCCCGGCCCCAGCGTGGGTCTTGCCCCGGCCCATGTCATGTTCTCACCGCCGTCCACCTCTGAACTGTTGGAGGCTGAGCAGCCATGCAGGGGGTGCTCCTGGAAGATCTGGGGAGAGGAGGCCACACGGCCTCCATCAGCTGGACTGCAGAAAAGACTCCTGGGGCTCAGTGAGTGTTGGGTGGAAGGGGTGGGGCAGGGGAAAGGCTGGCCTGCTTTCAAGGAGCTTGTCTTGTTGAATTAAGACAATGACCCAGGGAACCAGCTGTGAGCACAGGGCAGTGTGGGGCAGAAAAGACTGAGCGGCTAGTATAAGTCAGGAAGGCCCAGAGAGGATCCAGGGGCCTAAAGGAGGAGGACATGAGCGCAGAGGATCACAGAGTGGCCTGTCACACACAGCTGATGCCCAGACTGACTGTCACCTCTGGAGCCTTTCCCCTTTCTACACTCCTGGATTGTTTGACATTTTAACAAAAATGTACCTTTGTTATTAAAAAATGTGAGTTTTAAAACCAAATTAAAAATAATATATTTTTTAAAATAAAAAAACAGGCCGGGTGCAGTGGTTCACGCCTGTAATTTTAGCACTTTGGGAGGCGGAGGAGGGCAGATCACTTGAGGTCAGGAGTTCGAAACCAGCCTTCCCTGTCTCTGCTAAAAATACAAAAATTAGCTGGGCGTGGTGGGCACCTGTAATTCCAGCTACTCGAGAGGCTGAGGCAGAGGCAGGAGAATCGCTTGAACCCAGGATGCTGTAGTTGCAGTGAGGTGAAGTCACGCCACTGCACTCCAGCCTGGGCAACAGAGCAAGAGTCTGTCTCAAAAAAACAAATAAACAAATAAAATAAAATAAAATAGAGATGGACTGGGCCTGGTGGCTCATGCCTATAAGCCCAACACTTTGGGAGGTCAAGGCAGGAGGACTGCTTGAGACCAGGAGTTCCAGACAAGCCTGGGCAATCTAGGCAGGCCTCTTCAAAAAACTTAAAAATTAGCCAGGCGTGGGGCCTGTCTGTAGTACCAGCTATTAGGGTGGCTGAGGCAGAAGGATCACTTGAGCTCAGGAGTTTGAAGTAACAGTGAGCTCTAATGGTGCCACTGTGCCATTAAATATAGGAGATTTAAAAAAATAAAAGTGTGAGTTTTTGGCTGGGTGCAGTGGCTCACACCTGTAATCCCAGCACTTTGGGAGGTGAGGCGGGCGGATCACTTGAGGCCAGGAGTTCAAGACCAGCCTGGCCAACATGGTAAAACCCCATCTCTACTAAAAAAATACAAAAAATTTAGCCGGGCGTGGTGGCGTGTGCCTGTAATCCCAGCTACTTGGGAGGCTGAGGCAGGAGAACCACTTCAACCCAGGAGGCAGAGGTTGCAGTGAGCAGAGATTGCACCAAAACTGCACTCCAGCCTGGGTGACAAAGCAACACTCTGTCTCAAAAAAAAAAAAAGAAATAAAAGTATGAGTTTTTGAAAGATTGATCTGTCTGGTTCGAGTTGCTGTTTGAAAATAAATTAAGGCCAGGCGTGGTGGCTAAATCCTGTGATCCCAGCATTTTGGGAGGCCGAGGTGGGTGGATCACCTGAGATCAGGGGTTCAAGACAAGCCTCACCAATATGGTGAAACCCGTCTCTACTAAAAATACAAAAATTAGCCAGGTATAGCGGTGCACACCTATAATCCCAGCTACTTGGGAGGCTGAGGCAGGAAAATCGCTTGAACCCAGGAGGCAGAAGTTGCAGTGAGCCAAGGTCACGCCACTGCACTCCAGCCTGGGCAACAGAGTAAGACTATCTCGAATTAATTAATTAATTGATTAATTAAAAGATTAATCTGAAGCCCTGGTGTATGTGTTGGCAACAAGCCCCGGGGATGCTCCAGACCAGCCTGGCCTCAAATCCAGAGGATGGGACCAAGAGACTCCCTCCGGCCCTGAGACCTCGGCCCTCCTGGCCCAGCTCTCGGCAGGGGCCTGCCCACCTTCACCAGCTTGTAGAAGGTCTCATAGATGAAGATGAGTGAGATCAAGAAGGCGAAGATCTCCTGGGTGAAGCGGGAGACGAAGCGGACCAGGAAGCTCCCCTCCAGAGCCACCATGAGCAGGGCCAGGAACACCAGCCAGAAGCCGATCCACACGCGGCCCACCAGGTACTCCAGGTGGTTGCTGCTACAGAACTGGAGGCAGGGGCAGTCAGGTCCCGAGCTCTGGGTGGGGATGCTGTGGGGAAGTGTCTAGGGCACAGGAGGGGCGGCTGGAGGTGGGCGGGAAGAGCCCTCACCGAGAAGAAGGCCTCCTCAAAGACCAGCAGGGGCCCTGAGAAGCCAATCACCAACAGGGGCTGGGCACCCAGGAGGCAGAAGACCACGCCCTGGAGCGCTGTGGACATAATCAGCTCCGATACCCCTATCAGGTCCTGCGTCTTCTCTCCTAGGGGTGCAGGAACCAGCTCAGGAGCTGGTGGCCAGGCCCTGGGCAGTCCCCGCCGCCCCCTACCTGAAGGCGCTCCTCACCCAGCAGCCCCCCAAAGGTGATGGCAGGAGACAGGGCGGCAAAGTAGATGAAGATGACCGCGGCCAGGCACTGAGGGTCAAGTGCATCTCGGAAGTCACTCAGGTAGTGGGGATAGCGGCGCCGCACATCTCGGATCAACCCCCCAAAGGGCCGCCCCGTCCGCCGAAGGGGATCGTCTTCAGCTGCCCCTGCTGCCTCTACCATCTGCAGGAGCGCTGCAACCCAGGCCTCCGTCAGGGCGCCCCAGCCCCTCTTGCCCACCTCACCCCCTTGAGGCAGCCCTGGCCCCAGCCCGCCCTGGCCGTACCCTTATCTTGGGCAGATTTGGGCTCCAGCCCGGCCCCTGTAGGCAGCAGCCGGCCCTGCTCCTCCCGCTTCTTGAGCATCTGGCGCTGGAAGTGGGCCACAGAGCGCAGCAGCTCCTCGCCCTGCACTTCTGAGGGTGGCAGCACCACGCTGCAGTCCAGGAAGGCGTTGATGGCCGTCAGCAGGTCCTCCCGCTCGTCAGCCAGGTAGGCTGCCTCGTGGAATTGCTGCCAAAGCAGGATGGGGATCGGGGAGGGCACAAAGAGGGCTGAGGGCCTGGAGCTGAGGGTGGGCAAGGCCAGTGGGTGGGAGGCAGTCATGGGGATCAAGACTGGCCCAGGATGGGCTCCAGGAAGCAGGGCCCAGAGGAGGAGGGTAGCTGACCTTGTCTGACATGAGAGTAGAGATGGAGCGGCCGATCTCGTGGTAGTCCATGTTGGCGCTACTCGGGCCCAGCAGCAGGAAGAGGAAACGCACAGGCACCGGCACCTCCAACACTGCGTCCAACTCCACGGCCTCCCGGAGCCGCACAAAGGCCATGGTGGGGCGGGAGAGGAACTCCACGCAGCCTAGGGGCGTGGGACCATCGTGGGCAAGAGCAGAGCAGCAGGACCGCCTTCCAGTCCCTCGCCCGGGGTGGCATCAAGGCAGGGCCAGGGAGACTACAGGACCCTGCCTCAAGGCCTGGCCACCAAACCCCCTACATGTGACCTGCCCCACGTACCCACGAGGACCACCGTGGCCTCGGCATTCTCAGGGATCTTCTCCAGCAGTTTCAGCTCGTGCTTGGACTTGGAGCGGGTGATGCCAGCTGGTGGTGCTGGAGGCGGCAGCTCACGCTGGGGGACACAGAACAGAGCTCAGCTCAGCCAGGCCCCTCCCACTCTGAGTCCACACCCAGGCTTCCTCAGCCCTGCCGCCAGCCCAGACAGGGCTGCTTCTCCCCTCACCTCTCGCTCCACCTCCAGCCGGGCCTCGGGAACACCTCCAATGAGAGGCTCGGTGACGTGGGGTTCACTCTCAGCCCCCTGACCATGGTGATGCCCCAGCAGGGAGCCCAGGGAGCCAGCTGAGATGTTGCGGGGGAAGGAGAAGTCCTTCTCATCACTTGGGTGGCTGGTGGGGCAGAGGGCAGTGAGGCAAAGGAGGGTCAATGACAAGGGCCGGGGCAGGTGGGCTGCATGAAGTGTGGTCCCCAGCTGGCCCACAGGACCTCACCTGTGTTTCAGCAGCAGAGCCCGCAGCACGTTGGCCCTGTCCTCGGCCTTGATCTGGTCAGAGATGACCATCTGCTCCACCACCTGGTGGGCCACTCCGGGCAGGGTCTGCTGGTCCAGATCCAAGAGCACAGCCCCTAGCATAAGATGGCACAGAGGGCCCCTCAGCCCCAGGTCGCAAAACAATGGCAGGAGATGGGATGAGAGCAGCAGCTGGGGACAGGTGGGTGGGTTCCGGGGCTGGAACACCAGCCTACACATGAAGGACGCGGGCTCGAGTGAGCCCAGGTCACATCAACCCTCTGGTTCCTCCCCTCCCCCAGACCCCCAGGAACGTTATGAGGCTCCACAGAGACCACCGAACCTCAGTGACCAGAGAGGCCACCTAGGCCATGCCTGTCAGACACCCCTTCCAGGGAGCATCCGGCCTCCATGGGGACGGTCTAGGCAGCCCACTCTGGCTGAACCCTCTTGGCTGTTAGAAAACTCTCCTCTAAGTGAGCCAGGTGCTGTGTCACTCTAGGGGCCTAGTTCTACCCTCTGATACACAACTCAGCTGGTCTGCGGCCTCATCCGTGTGGCCACCCTGGAGCCATCTGAAGACCCCCCTCCGCCCCAAGCTTCTTGACTTCCCTGTCGGCTTTTCGACCTCCCCTCGCCATTGCACACAGAAATAACAGTCCTTTCAAAAGTTACCAGGTCATTCATCTGGCAGGGCCAACTTTCAGGAACAAAGACTAAAGAATAAACAGAACCAAACGCCCCTGGGCAGCCAGGCTGGAGACCACAAGGCCCAGTGAGAAAGCCCTTCCACGGCGGCCCTTTACCCAAAGCCCCTGAGCCTTGCTTGGGGCCTATGGACTCTTAGTTGGGAAACAATTCTAAAAGCAGGTTTCTAGGTCCTCAGCTGTTTTTTTTGTTTTTTGTTTTTTTTTTTGGTGACGGAGTCTCGCTCTGTCGTCCAGGCTGGAGTGCAGTGGCGTGATCTCGGCTCACTGCAAACTCCGCCTCCCGGGTTCACGCCATTCTCCTGCCTCAGCCTCTCTGAGTAGCTGGGACTACAGGCGCCCGCCACCACGCCCGGCTATGTATTTTTAGTAGAGACGGGGTTTCACCGTGGTCTCGATCTCCTGACCTCGTGATCCGCCCGCCTCGGCCTCCCAAAGTGCTGTAATCCCCAAAGGGATTACAAGCGTGAGCCACCGCGCCCAGCCACTTTTTTTTTTTTTTTTAATTTAATTTTAAGCCAGGCACAGTGGCTCATGCCTGTATTCCCAACATTTTGGGAGGCTGAGGCGGGTAGATCACTTGAGCTCAGGAGTTTGAGACCAGTCTGGGCAACATTGGTGAAACTCCATCTCCACTAAAAATACAACAATTAGGTAGGCATCGTAGCACGCGCCTAGTTCCAGTAGTTCCAGCTACTTGGGAGGCTCAGGCAGGAGGATCACTTGAGCCTGGGAGGTGGAGGTTGCAGTGAGCCAAGATTGCACCACTGTACTCCAGCCTGGGCAACACAGCAAGATCCTGTCTTAAAAAAAAAAAAATTAATTTTTTCCTAGGCTGCCTCAAACCACAGAACCTCAGCTGCTTGGAAAGAGGCCTTTTAACAACAACTGAAAGTGATCACCCACTGGGAAGGAGCAAGCAAACACAGAGCTTGGAAGTCCTGCATCTGTGGTCGGTGGTCATTTCGTGAGGTCTACACAGCTACAGATTAGATCGCATTCCACAGAATCTGTAAGATGGTACCAAGGCATGCCAGGAATTTCAGAAAGCTTTACATCAAAATAGCTTCTCGAACATTTTCGCAACCAAAACACATCGGCTTCAGTTGTTATCTGAGAATATCAAGAAGCTGCTGCCCAAAAATGCAAATGTGAGCTGGGTGTGGACCATGCTTCCTCTGGGCTCTGGGGCTGTCACATCATATGGGGCTCAAGACAGATTTGGGGCCATTTGGGAGAATTTCCTGGGGACTGGCCAGGCAGGAGGTGGAGGGAGCGGGGTTACCATGGGCCAGGGTCCTGCGGAGCTCCAGGAGACTGCGGAAGGAGAGGGAGGCCACGTGGGGCTTCCCCCAGCGCTCGGTCTCCTCCTCCACGTCCTCTTCAAATTTGATCCAGCGAGCTGTCTCCCGCCACTGGGGCTCCTGGTTTTTGTCCAGGAGCAACTCATTCAGCTCCACAAACACCTTGGGGAGAGAAGAGAAGGCATTTCAGGGTACAGAGCCGGAGGCAGCCCTGAGGTGGGTGTCAGAGGTGAGTGATGTCAGAGGGAGCCAAGTGACCCTGGAGAGCTCGAGCACAGTGAGTGGTGCACAGGCGCACCAGTCCCACAGCCAGCTGGGACCCTGGACAACTGACTAACCAATGAGACGCAGTTTCCCTCATCTGTCAAATGGGAATAATACCCACCTCAAAGAACTGTCAGGAGTATGAAAAGGAAAAGCACATGGCACGCTACGTGACTCAGTGCAAGCGCTTGAGAAATGGCCACTGTATATGAAAGCAATGGCATTTTGTAGGCCTTTTAACAAATGTGAATTATAACCACAATACTCAAATCAATGACATCCACCATGGGGAGCATAATCACAGTGCCCAAGTCAATAAGCTCTAAGATGTGTATACTGCACTCTTGTGCAGTGTACAACCTTCACAACCAAAGGTGGCATCCCTGGGCCCAGCGTGGCAGCTTACGCCTGTAATCCCAGCACTTTGGGAGGCCGAGGCGGGCGGATTCCTTGAGGCTAGGAGTTGGAGACCAGCCTGGCCAACATGGTAAAACCCCATCTCTACTAAAAATACGAAAATTAGCTGGGCGTTGCAGGTGCCTGTAATCCCAGCTACTCAGGAGGCTGAGGCAGGAGAATCGCTTAAACCCAGGAGGCAGAGGTTGCAGTGAGCTGAGATCACACCACTGCACTCCAGCCTGGGCAACAGAGCGAGACTGTCTCAAACAACAACAAAACAAAGGTAGCAACCCTGAGGCTTGAGATTACAGCTGGTCTGAGAGGTAGGGGCAGGGTCATGGGGGGAAGCTGGGGATGGGAAGTTGATGGAAGAGCATGAAGCAGAGCATGGTACCTCATGGGGCTTGTGCGGGGCCCGGGATCGGGCCCGAGGTGTGGGGCCAGGCTCCCGCCCTTCTCGGCCACTCTGTGTGGAACCTTTGGCATTCTTCCGCACCAAGTGCCGCCGCACCCCAGGAACGTCCTCAAACCGGTGACCTGTGGGGACAGAGGACCAAGGTTGGGCTCCCCCTTTCTCTCACTCCTTTGCCCACCAGTGCCGGGCTAGGCCCAGGCCTGGCACTCACTCTTCATGAGGTCTAGGTCGGCCGTGGCCAGCGTCTGGGCCTCACTCTCATCCGTAGGGACCCGGGGCAGCAGTGCCTGTTCAGCTCCGGTCATGCTCCCGATGCGCCTCCTCTCCTGAAGGTTGTAGCTGCGGTGTCCAGGCTGGGCTTTGGGCAGGGGGCGCCCCGAGGCACCCCCGTCGTCACCCCCTGCGGTGCCACTGGCCACCGCCACCGTCTCCTCCACCTGGGTTCTAGGCAGACAGAATGGCCGTGAGCCCGAGAGAGCCGGCCTCCTCCCCCATGGCCAGCACCCACGCAGCGGGTAGCCAGGGAGGGGACCCACATCGGACTCCGGGCCCTCCTAGCTACCACTCCTGGGAGGCGCAGGTATGGGGAGGGGGAGGATTCTGGATGCAGACTGCCAGCATCCGAACCCCAACCCCTTTTCTGGCTGTGCAGCCCCAAACGGTCACCCCAAGGCCCTTCTGAACGTCCATTGCAAACGTCAACTGCTCCTCAGCAGCCAGGGCTGAGGCCAGCCTTTGGCGGTGACATGAGGGGTGAGATTTTGGAAAAATCCCAGTGCAGGGCCTGGTGCAGAAAAGGAGCTCAGGACGCTGCTTCCTGACAGTCAGCATTCATCCCCCTGCCCCCTCACCCCCTGGCACACCCCTAGCCATGGGACTCAAGAGGTTCACAGGGGCCTATGTTTAATCAAGAGGAATAAAGTCTGTGGCACTGGGCCCTGGAGATGGCAGACAGCTTCCTGCCCTGGGAGGAGGGGTAAGCCTCAGGCTTCACAGATGCCAGCTTCTGCTCTCTCCCTTCTCTCTGCCACACTGGGTGGCCAGGGCCCTGCCACGTGGTTCTACCCCTCTCTCACAACATCAAGAGACCCCAGAGCTCCAAGCTCACGTCCCCTCCCATGACCAGGCTTTCCTAGCCCCCACGTGCCCTGGCCCACAAATCCAAACCTTTCCTGCTGCCAGGCTTTCTCGGAAGCCCCAGCCTCCTCCTGGCCATCCTGGCGCCCCTAAGGCCGCTGTAACCCGCCGCCCGCATCTGTGCCACGGTCCCAGCAGGTTATGCGCTCCCAGAGGGGACAACATGCCCTTCACTTCCCGCAGCCCTTCACGCTCCCTGGCACCCAGAAAACAACAGGTCCGTGATAGTAATGACCTTGAGACCTAGTTCAAAGTCATTTTCTCCAGGAAGCCTTCCCCCAAATGCCAATCATCCACTGGTACTGACACTTTGCCTGAACCAGCCACTGGGTGCAGTGACAACATGCTGATGCCATCTCACATGATAACGTTTGGTTTCCGACCAGAGTGTGTTGGCAGTGCCCCAAGGAGAGGGGGTCTCCTTTGCCTCTTGAACCCTGGGGCCTCCAGCAATTGCTGGGAGGTCACCAGTCCAGTACCTGAGCCAGTGCTGGCTATCGCTCCCACTACACCACAGGCAGGGGTGGGAGATGGGCAGGGGTGGGAGACGGGCAGGGGTGGGAGACGGGCAGAAGTGGGAGACGGGCAGGGGTGGGAGACGGGCAGGGGTGGGAGACAGCTTAGGCAGCGCATGTTCTTTGCCAGGCTAAACCATACTTAGAACTTTAATTCACACCACCCTTAATCCCTACAGCCACCCAGTGAGAAAGGTTCTATTATGCTTGGTTTCCGATGAGGAACCTGGGGCTTGGAGAGCTTAATTTACTTGCCCAGCCAGTGAGGGCAGGCCTGGGATTTGAACCCTGGCCTGGTGATTCCAAGGCTCATGCTTTGTTCCAGCATCACCTCACTGTCCTAGCAGGGGAAGTGTCTGTTGGGGACACTGTTGATTGGGGTGTACTTACCCAGCCTGGGCCCCCTTGGAGGCCCGAGGAGTTGCCTCCTGGTGGGGCAGTGGTGCAGGGGAAGATGGACTGGTCCTTTCTGCCTTCCGGTCAGCACTGTCATCCTCTTGGAGAAAGAACTGTAACAGGGACCCATGTGGGCAGGAGTGCACAGGCCAGGGCCCTGCCGACATCCCCTAGGGGCCCGTGCCCAGCGCACCTGCACCGAGGAGGGTGTGGAGGCAGGGGACGGCTGCGTGAGTGCCCGGGCCCCCTCAGCCTCGCTGGCCTCATCCTCATCTTCCTCCCCCTCCTCAATGGTGGGGGTTTCTCCAGTCGGGGAGGCTCCCGGGCGCCTTCGAGGCTTCCGTCCTGGGCCCTGGGGTGTCTTGCGGCGGCGTGCATCCGGAGGCAGGTGGGTGGACAGTGGGTGGTGGATGTGGTGGGAGGACTGGCGGTGGTCTGCAGGGAGGAGGGCAACTTGGCTGTGGCAGGCACAGTGTCCCTCCCCTGCCATCCTGCTCCCCAGCCCCGCTCCTCCCACTAGGACCCCAGTCCCTTCTCTGCTGGACGGTCAAACCTGATCCCCCTGCCTCCCCCTCCCCTGCCTGCCCCCTCACACTCAAAGTCTTCCTCCCCATAGCTGCGGCCTGGCTCCTCCCCTCCGCGAGACCCGGCCTCCTGCAGGATCTCCTCAAACCGCTCCACGCCCAGGGTGCGGTGAAGCTCGTCTTCCTCCTGCTCGGGGAACCCAGGCGTCCCAGGGCCCAAGCTCTCTGGCTCTGGCTGTGAGGAAGAAGGCAGAGAGAAAACACACAGGGCTCACTGGGAATTGTACCCCAAAACCTCACCCTTCCCAGTGCCAGAGACCCAGGACCCCTCCCCCCAGCAGCTATCTCCTCTAATGCTGGTGGCTCAATATCCCCCCAGCAGCTGTCCCTTAAATACAGGGACCCAGGCCAGGCACGGTGGCTCATGCCTGTAATCCCAGCACTTTGGGAGGTTGAGGTGGGTGGATTGCTGGAGGTCAGGAGTTCAAGACCAGCCTGACCAACATGGTGAAACCTCATCTCTACTAAAAACACAAAAATTAGTCAGGCGTGGTGGCGGGCACCAGTAATCCCAGCTACTCAGGAGGCTGAGGCGGGAGAATTACTTGAACCTGGGAGGCGGAGGTTGCAGTGAGCCAAGATCGTGCCACTGCACTCCAGCCTGGGTGACAGAGTGAGACTCCGTCTCAAAAAAAAAAAAAAAAAAAAAGGAAACAAATATAGGGACCCAGTCCTCCCAAGCAGTCTGTCCCCTCAAATGCAGGAAGCCAGTCCCCCTACCAGTAGACATCCCTTCAAACACAGCCACCCAGTGTCCCCCCCAGCAGTCTGCCCCTCACATGCAGAGACCCAGTCCCCCCAGCAGCTGTCCCCTGGGTTCTGAGCTACCCTCATCCCAGCCCAGCCCCCTTGGCTGTGTAGTCAGTTCAGGGCAGGTGGAAGAAATCCCGTGTGTCCAGCCCGTCTGCAGCCTGGAGGGAGGGCGTGTGAACCGGGAAGTTCACATGACAGATAGTGAAGAAACTCCTGTTGGCCTGAGGACAACTGCTGAGCCCAAAAAGTAACTTCTGGAGGCGTCCAAGCTAACCGACCCAGAGCCCGTCTGAGTCAAACAAACCTAGCCCCGCAGGGACCGGAATGGATGCCCTTCAGCCCCCAGGAGAGCTCCCCTAGCCCCCAGGCCCCCGGCCCGAGCCCTGGGCCAGGTCCCTAGCCCCACCCCTCACCCCACCCCCACAGCCCCCACCTGAGTCATCCTGCGGGCGCGGAGCAGCGGCCGGCACAGCCGGCAGGGAATGCGGCGCTTGCAAGAGCTCAGCCCAGCTAAGCGGCAGCCGCCTGGCCAGGCAGCCTTGGTCCAGCCCCCCACCCACCCACGGTCTCAGCTCCAGGCGCCGCCAAATATTTGTTCAAGAGCTTCTGGACCTGAAGGGCATCGGGATCTCCAAGGGCGGGGGTATGCAGCCTCCTCCATGGCGGTGCCAGCAGCCCGAACGAGGAAGAGCACGGGGAGGAGGGCTGGGGCGAAGGGCGGGTCTTAGGGGCGAGGTGGGGACTGGAGCAGCTGGGACTGGCAGAACACCGGATAAGAGAAGGTGAGCGGGCCAGGGGGCTGGCTTCTCCCCTCTGTGAGGAAGGCTCCTGTCCGTCCCCTGGCTCCCCCAAGCGCCCAGCCCAACTCCCACCAGAAGCAGCCCCGTGGGTCGAGGGGACGGGGAGGGGCGCAGGGAGCTTGCCGCCATGGGGAGAGAGGGTCGCAGACCCCTCGCACCTGAGGCCGCAGGAGGAAGTCCATGGCCGGCAGGGGTGAACCTGAGAAGGAGGGGGAGGGGACCAGCCTGCGCCCCTTCCCAGTCACGTGCCCCTCTGGGCCAGAGTGACCAATAGCAGAGCTGATTGTGGCACGGGGTTAATTATTAGACTCCTTAGGAAAATCCAGAGGGGGCCATGTGGAGCGGTGGCCACGTGGGGGCAGGGAGGGGCGGGCCTGGGTGGCACGTGGGCAGGGGGCGTGGCCAGTCGTGGCAGGCGAGCTCCGCCCAGAACCCTCGCCCGCGTGCAGACTTGACCTGCGCCTCTAAGGCCGGCCGGGTCTGAGACGGGTTGCTGGGTGAGAGACCCAGGGTTCTCAAAGTTCCTCAACCGCTGAGGCTAAGCTACCTAGGTCTTCAGGTAACAGCCTCAACTCCCTCCCCAGGACTGGAAGACGTCTGATACCCCCACTACCCAACCCCCCCTACGACCATCATGCAAAGTCAGGGTAGGGATGGCACACTCACACACACACACACTCGCACACACTCATACCCCTGGTTGACAAGGACCCTTGGCCGGTCTCCACACTCAACACACACTCACACACGCTCATACCCCTGGTTGGCGAGGACCCTTGGCCGGAGCATCCAAGGCTGCCCAGGGAGGGACGGTCGGGCTGGCGACCTGGGGGCCACACTCACCGTGCGGAAAGAATCTGCGCCCTTGGCGGGGCGCCGGGGGGCGCTGCTCATGGCCGAATCTTAGCCCTTTTCGCTGTCGCTGCGGCTTTCAGGGCAACGAGGCGGAGGCATAACCTGGATGGGGGAGAGGCCCGATCACCATCGAGAGCCCTGGGAGGACAGGAGCCACCACGCGCAGGCTGCGCTGCTGGGGATCTTCCTGGACTATGAAGGGCCTCAGAGTGGCCCTTAGCGGCGGCCACAGCACAGAGAAGAGTTATTTGTAGGAAGAAAAGAGAAGAACAAGGAGACAGGAGAGGACTGAGGCAAGTGGGGCCAAAAAGGGCCGAGAGGCTGAGTAGAGGGAAGAAGAGAGAGAAGGTGGGAGAGGCCGCAGAAAAATGAGGGAGAAAGGAGTCAAGGCCCAGGCCCGGAGAGAAAGCAACAGAGATGAGGGAGGGAGCGATAATGAGCTGGGGAAAGAGGGAAGTGAAGGCTCAGGCAGACAACGGAGCCTTGCAGGCTCAGGGCACCCACCAGAGGTGGGCCTGAGACCAGAGACGGTGTGGTGGGGAGGGTGAGACACCCCGTGGAGCCGGGGCCGGGCTGCCGAGACAGGAAGCAGACGAGTGGAAGAACTCTGGAGAGAGCCCAAGATGCCCCCGCAGGGAGGGGGCGCCCCCTCCCCAGTACTGGCCGGCAGGAGGCTTCCCTCCCCCAGGTCCGTGGGGGCCGGCAGGAGGGAAGCAGGCTGGCTGGGTGGAGGGCAAGAGCTCAACTCCACTCACTCAGTGGGAGGGAGGAAGGCACAGAAGGTGGGCATGGGCTGGGCAGAGCTTTATAATGGGGGAGGGGCATGTGATGGGCTGGGAGGGGGTGGGCACCGCAACCTTGAGATTCTGCCTCTGAAGGGGCAGTCTGGATCCCGCCCCTCCAGAGCCTGGAGCCAGGAAAATCTGAGTGGCAGTGCTGCCACCCTCCTGACTGTGACTGTAGGGAGTCTGGGGAGGACACTGTGTGGTGGGGGCAGAGAAGGAGCTGCAGGAGGGAGCCCAATCCCTGCAAACAGGGGGCCTATTCCTAGTGGGTCAGCACAGGGGGCACCCAAGACTGGCAAAAAGTGACGGTACCGATGCTCCCAGTGTGTTGCTGGGGACTGGGAGTGTCCGACTTAGGAGTAAGACAAGTCAGTGTGGGGTCAAACAATATAGGTCTGGGGGGTCACCCAGGATGGGGAGCCTGGCAACACATTCTTGGCAAGCACTCCAACTTGGCTAACCACGCTCTTCCCCTCCCCCTCAGCAGGCCTTCAGCCAGGGCGGGTGGTGTGGGTGAGCGTGAGTGCACCCAGTCTGGGAAGGGTGTGGGGAAAGTCCGCCCAGAGCACCTGCAAGTGCCCACTCCCACCTCAGGCTGTGCCCTCGACGCTCTCCTCCACACTCCTCTGCACCCCATCCCCCGCTGTCCCAGAACACAAAGCAGCTTCTGTCCAGAGCATCGGTGCCGATAATCCGGGTAGGGGCACATTCCTGGGGCCAGCCCCGACCCGCCCAGAGGATTAGCATCTCTCCCCTTGACCAAGGGATTAGCACCTCGGACCCCCACTTGGGCATTAACCACCCCCCCAAGTGAACTCGTAAATTCCGAAGCTCTTCCATGTGGGGCTGGAGGGGGAAACGAAGGGGGATAAAGTAGACCCTGGATTTCAGGCAGTGCCGCCTCTCACACCCAGCACAGAACTCCCCGCCTGGACAAACCGACCCCGGGAGTCAGGTCCAACTCTCCGGGCTCGTCTTTCCCATTCCCACCCAGCTGCTCCCTCTTCTGTCTGACCCCTTGTCCCGACCTTGCCCGCCACCCGCCTTTCCTGGCTTCGCCTCTCAACCCGGAGATTGGGGATGGAGGCCCCGGGCAACCCCCAGTCTGGGCGCCCCGGACGGGACTGAAGGACTATGCCGGCGGGGGGGGTGGGGGCGGGAGGGGAGGGGTGGTCTGGAGCCAGCCGGGGAGTGGGAGGGCCGGCGGCGCCTCGGGGAGACTACCCCCTCCTGGTGGCAGGGGGCGCGGCACCCTGGCTTTAGGGAACTCTGAGAAGGGGACCCCGGAATGCCCGCTTCCGACCAGCACTCCATCCGCCTCCCCATCCTTCTCCCCAAGACCGCGGTTCCCCGCGCCCCAGTCTCCGCCCTTTCCTCCACTTCCACTCCCTCCCCGCTCGAGTCCCGAGTTCCCCCCTCTCCTTCCCCCTCCCTTCCTCCCTCCGCGGCCCTGGCCCTCCCCCGCCACCACCTCTCCGCTTACCCGCTCGCTCTGGACTTCGTGCCCCGGGGGTCTCGGGGTCTCTCCCCGTCCTCCGGCGCACTCGCGCGCTCCCGACGACTGCCCCGTGCCCACCCCGGGGCGCGCCCCCGCCGTTCCCAACTTCTCCCAACTCAACTTTCCCCCGCGCCGCGGGCAGGCCAGCCCCCTGCGTGCGCGCCCCCCGGCGCACCGTGCGCGGTCCCGCCTTCGCGGGTGGGGAGGCGGGAGCGGGGGCCCGGGGCGGGGGCGCGCTTCCAGGCACAGCCCGGCACCAGGGGCCGCCCCCGCCGTCCCTCTGCCCCAAGCTTCCCCACTCGGGGCTCGGGCGCCCCGAGGATGCCGTCCCTTAGCTCCATTACGGCACCTCTGGGTGGAAAGGAGCCCTTCTCACGCTAGGGATCCCAGGCAGCAAAACGCAGGCACAAGGAAATTCGGGGAAGTCGAAACATAAACGTATCGGAGTTGAGATTCTTTTGCGCCTCCCCCCTCAATAACCCCCGTGCCTTCAAGAAAGCCCCTGAGGGACGGGTGGCGAGCGGGTGAGAAGGGTGACAGCGGCTGGAGGCTGGCTGCCCGGTACCCTGACCTGATCTGGGAGAGGGCAACTTGTTAGGGGCTCCCCACTTCCCGAGAGGGACAGAGATTCGCTGTGGTGGCCTCCTTCCTCTTGAATGGAACCTCCACACTGAATCGAACCCTAGTCAGAGCCATCACTTATCATTCAAGACCTTTGTGTGTAGTTCTTATTTGCCCAACGAAATCACAAAGTCTTCCAGATAAGGAATACACTTTTTGCTTCTTTTCCCTTGTGTATGCAAAAGCATTCAGATAGAAACGAGTTAATTAACACGTGTTTAGCAGCAACTCTGGTTCCGGTGCTGAGTAGTGCTGTTTGGGATCCTTTTCCCTCGGTCCATAGCCCTCAAGAATGCAATCATGAGACAATTAGAGAGGCAGTGCAAGGGAATCTATAATCAACTCCTTTAAGGGATGAGGTAGAGGCTGCTGCAAGCTGAGCATCGGTCTGTGGTCTTGTCTGTGGAGGGGGTTAACCAACCTGCCGGCCACACCCTGGCTGACTCCAGTGGGCCCTGTTCCGGAGACTGGGGTCTGGGGTGGACCCCCAGGGCTCCACCCAGTTTTCCTCAGCATGTCAGAGTTCAGCGGCTGCAGTCAGGTGGGCTCCGAGACAACAAACGGGGCCCAGCAGAGAGAGGGGTCTTTGGCGTGTGTCCCTCCACTAAAATCCAGCCTCAAAGGGGCACAGCTGTTCTCCTCCCAGCTCTGCGGTCAGCTGTTCCCTGTGAGATCATCATCGCTCACAGGCATTCCCCAGTCAATCCTGGGGTCACTAGGTGGCTTGGGGAGAGGTGGAAACCCGTGCTGAGGTCGTCAAGAGGCCGTTGGGAACACAATGCCACCAACCAGGTCAGAGCTGGGCCGCCAGCGCTCGAGATCTAGGCCGCCAAACCCCAAACCCCTAACCGAGAGCGCTCCGCCCCCATCCCCGCTGCATTCTGGAACGCGTAGTCCCGGAGCGGCCCTTTTCAAGAGGGCTGGGAGCACATAAAGGAATAACAACAGCGGGGCACACTGGGAACGACGGGGCCGCGGCGGGGCGCCCGGAAAACGGACACGCGTTGCTTCCTGGGACTTGAAGTCCAGGGTTTGCCTCCGCGGTAGAACCGGAGCCCCGGAGTCGAGTGCTGCAGAGAGCGTGAGCGCAGACGGCTGGGGGTTGTAGTCTTCTTGTCCTCGGTCTCGGGCGTTGCGGGGAGACCTTGTCGTCTTAGGACTACAAGCCCCAGAAGGCCCTGCGCGGGCAGGCGGGGCGGGGCTGGAGGCTCAGGTGCCGCCTCCTCTGCAACGCCGGGGCCAGAGTCTTAAAACCGAGGGCCCGCAGGGGTCCCCGCGGCCGCCGCGATGCAGAAATACGAGAAACTGGAAAAGATTGGGGAAGGTAATGGAATCTCGAGATGTTCCTGCAAGAGCTCCTCTGCAGATCCTTCGGCATTCCTTGAAGCCCTGGCTCCCTTACCGTCAGCAATACCTACAGGCTCCGACCTCAGCAGCGGCTGCAGCCCTGGCCCCCGAGCTCAGCACTCCGTGCAGACACCAGTCTTCCCCGTGTTAGCATTTCCCGCAGGCTCTCACTCCAACCTTAGCGTTCCCAGTAGACCCGACCTCCCAACCGCGATACTTCCTGAATTTCTCACCCCAGCCTCAGCACCACTTGGACAACCTCACCCCGAACCCCAGCTTCGGTTCTTGCTGCAGACCTCCAACCTCAATATTTCTGCAGCCCCTTAGTCCTCTCCCAGACCCCTCCTCACTATTTCCAGACCCTTCCGGAGCACCGCTTTCATTTTAGACATCCTTTCCCTGGCAACCGCACTCGCCCCTCCTGCCGAGCCCCTGGAGCCTCCGCGGGCACCTTCTCCTCCCTCCCCACCTGCCACATCCTCACTCACAAAGCTCACCCACCTACCTTCACCCTGAATCCCTTCCCTTGCATACTCAGACGCTGTCTTCACTTCTCGGGAGGCATTTCCTGGCTTAGGGAAGAGTGCCGCATCCTCACCCTGACCCCTGACCTCCTTCCCCTAGGCACCTACGGAACAGTATTCAAGGCCAAAAACCGGGAGACTCATGAGATCGTGGCTCTGAAACGGGTGAGGCTGGATGACGATGATGAGGTAGGACTGAGGACTGGGATAGGGCCTGGGGAGGGGTTTGAGGGCCTGGGCTGGGTGGGATCTGACTGCTGCCCACCCGGCCCCCTCACATATGCAGGGTGTGCCGAGTTCTGCCCTCCGGGAGATCTGCCTACTCAAGGAGCTGAAGCACAAGAACATCGTCAGGTGTGCGGGAGGCGGGTGCTCCTTGCCGGTGTGGCCGCTTGGGGGAGGCGGGGGCTGACACTGGACGTCTGTCAGGCGGACCTGCCTGGCTGAGACCTTTTTTTGCCCTAGGCTTCATGACGTCCTGCACAGCGACAAGAAGCTGACTTTGGTTTTTGAATTCTGTGACCAGGTGAAAGGCGGGGTTTGGGGGACGGCAGCCTTGGGAAGGTATAGGGGCCCAGACTGAGTTTAAACTCTGTCCCATTCCCCCACTCATATCCCTTTTCAGGACCTGAAGAAGTATTTTGACAGTTGCAATGGTGACCTCGATCCTGAGATTGTAAAGGTGAGGAGAGTGGTGTTGGGGGACCCCTCAGGCTGGGGTCGGAGTCTGCATTCAGTGTAAGCACCCCTTGGGCTCCAAGTTTGGGCCCTGAACAGGGACGCTCTGGGGTGTTAGAGAATGAGAAAACCCTGTTTCTGCCCTCCAGGGGCCTCCAGTCTTAGCGAGCATTTTCACGTGGTCATCTTTGACCCGCACAGTGTCACTCTGACGTCAGTGATATTATTTACACTGGAGAGATGAGAAAATGAGGTTCAAGGAGATACATTCATTCATTCAACACCTACTTAATGAATGCTTCACTGTGTGCCAGGTGCTTTTCTAGGCCCAAGACCAAATGCCTTGGTCCAGGTTCCAAGGGAGCCAGTCCTGAATGATACTACAGCACGATATTTATGTTGATGTTCATGGCGTGCATACTCAGATGCGGCCAGGAAGGGAAGATCAGCATGGGCTGGGATCTAGGCTGGATCTAGGATCCACCTGGCAAGGCCCATTAGGCTGTATGGTCCAGGAAGGTGGGGACCAGGGCCAGCTTCTTCACTCTTGTCCCTCTAATGTCTAGCACAGTATAAGGCAGGTCCTGGATGGCGAATGAATGGTGTCACTCTGAACCAGGTGCTGAAAGGTGGGTGGGGTGGAGTGAAGCACAGGGTGAGGAGAGGAGCCGACCCGTTGCTGGGCACAGTTGCATGTTCAGGGCATCTGACTCCCTTCTCCCTCCCTCCTCCCAGTCATTCCTCTTCCAGCTACTAAAAGGCCTGGGATTCTGTCATAGCCGAAATGTGCTACACAGGGACCTGAAGCCCCAGAACCTGCTCATAAACAGGGTACTTCTTGGGAAGAAGTTGGGGAATGGGGAGGCTGGGGCCAGGGCACGGGGAGCACGGAGGGAAGAGGACTGGGAGGATGGAGTCTGTGCTGTCCCAAGGCTGCTTAAAGGCCCTTCTCCATGTCCCCTTTCCATTCCCTTCAGAATGGGGAGCTGAAATTGGCTGATTTCGGCCTGGCTCGAGCCTTTGGGATTCCCGTCCGCTGTTACTCAGCTGAGGTGAGCTAGGAGATGGGATATGGGATTGGGGGAGGGAGTCCCTCAGCTCCAACCCCAGGACCCAAAACATTATTTTCCTCTCCTCTCTGAGCCTCCTCCTCAAACCTCCTCCCCAGTCCTCTAAGTGGGAGGTCCCTGTCGGGGGCGGGGTCTCCTCCAGGTGGTCACACTGTGGTACCGCCCACCGGATGTCCTCTTTGGGGCCAAGCTGTACTCCACTTCCATCGACATGTGGTCAGCCGGCTGCATCTTTGCAGGTGATGTGCTGGGGTGCTGCAGAGGCACCTTCTTTCCCATTTGGGTTGACAAATAGGGTCTGGAGGGTCCCCTCTGGGGGAAGGGAGGGAGGCCCTGGGACTGGGGCTGGAAGGTCAGGGGGTACCTCAGAGTGAGGGGTCCCTCACATGTCACATCTTAGCCCCCTGTCTATCCCCCAGAGCTGGCCAATGCTGGGCGGCCTCTTTTTCCCGGCAATGATGTCGATGACCAGTTGAAGAGGATCTTCCGATATCCTTGCTTTCCTCTGCCTTGAGCCCTCTGGGAGGGGAGAGCCCATGGAGCTTTGAATGCAATGGGTGAGGGCAGTTATGGTGTGGGGTAGGGTGATGGGGTCTGTAGGGCTTCTCCTGAGGGCAAGGGGAGAGAGCAGGGGTGCTGGACACCCTGATTGTCACAGTGCAAATGCACACTGGAGAAGGTGTGGCTTGGAGACAGGCAGCGTGCCCTGGGGGGTGAAGCCGAGAGGGTGTCCCTCCAGGTGAGAGATGGATGGCAGGATGAAGGAGCCAAAGAGAGCAGGACACATTTTGTGGGAGCAGGGTAAGGACTGGTTCATTAGGACTAGGACAGCAGCATGTGGGTTAGACTAGTTAGTGGTTGTCATGGGAAGCGTGGCTGGATGTGTGAGTGACGTGCCTGGGGCTGCTTCTGTCAAGCTCAAGCCGGAGGGTAAAGGGAGGGCGAGAGAAGTGGGTGGTGGGTATGAGGAATCCCTCCCCAGGAGGGGCGGAGGCCCCTCACCCTGCCCCTGAAGGTGCAGCTGTGGCCCTTTCCCAAGTGATCCTTGACTCTGTGGACACGCTGCTGGGGACGCCCACCGAGGAGCAGTGGCCCTCTATGACCAAGCTGCCAGACTATAAGGTGTGATGGGGAATGCGGGGGTCATGGTTCATCAGGGTCACTCTTGTTTCACATTCCTAGCAGCCTCCATACCCCTCCCCCTACCTCTAGTCTGACCCTCCCTGCCTCTCCACAGCCCTACCCGATGTATCCTAGCAGCCTCCACCTGCCTCCCCCTACCCCTGGTCTGACCTTCCCTGCCTCTCCACAGCCCTACCCGATGTACCCAGCCACAACATCCCTGGTGAACGTTGTGCCAAAACTCAATGCCACAGGGAGGGACCTGCTGCAGGTAGGTGACCGGGGTAGAGGGTGGGTCAGGACACTTGCCCAGAGGGACTACAGGAAGGCAGGGCTCTGGGCAGTGACCTGTCCTGAACCTGCCACCTCCTTTCCCCCATCTCCAGAACCTTCTGAAGTGTAACCCTGTCCAGCGTATCTCAGCAGAAGAGGCCCTGCAGCACCCCTACTTCTCCGACTTCTGTCCGCCCTAGGCCCCGGGACCCCCGGCCTCCAGGCTGGGGCCTGGCCTATTTAAGTCCCCTCTTGGGAGGGGCGAGACGGTGGGGGTGCCTGGTGCGCTGTGCTCCAGCAGTGCTGGGCCCAGCCGGGGTGGGGTGCCTGAGCCCGAGTTTCTCACTCCCTTTGTGGACTTTATTTAATTTCATAAATTGGCTCCTTTCCCACAGTCTGGTTGATGTGGTAGTCAAGTGGCTCTACAGGGGCCATGGGCTGGAGGTGTCTCTGCTCTGTTACTGCCGGCCGCAGTCCTGCTTCTGGCTCAAAGACAGCACCTTGCTCTTCTACTTTAAGAGGCCATGACCCTCACCCCTCACCCCTGGGGCAGGGCAGCACTGTCGCTGTACACCCCTTCCTCCCACCCTCCCTCCCTCTGCCCAGGAGGGCCTGACGTGGTCCCTCGGAGTGAGTGGAGCAAGGATGGGCTCCCCACCAGGGTGGAGAGGAAAGGGCTGGGCCTCTCCTTGTGGTTCTCCGTATCTCAGGTGGATCCTCTTGTCCCTTCCCTCATCATCCCCCCATACCCAGGCCTGCAGGCTGGCACAGGAGAGCCCCAAAGATATGGTTCCATCAGGAACACCCCCTCCCACTCCCTATTTGTCAGTTTCCCAATGTTTGGGGTACAGTGAAAGAGAGGAAAGCTGGGCCTCTGGCTGGGGCCTGGTGTGTCCTTACTGGCAGGAAGAAGGGAGAGCTCCGCCCACCCCCGCCTCCAGCGTCTCAAGCCTGGGGCCTTTAGCTCTTGTGGGAAGGCAGAACTTGTTCATATGGAGACAGGCTGTGTGCTGCACTTGGTCCCAAATGTGGGAAAGGAGTCAGGATGTAAGGCAGGACACAGGTGTTCTTGAAAGTGGAGTCGCCCCGTCTTCTCCCTGCCTCTTCTTGTTGGGCTCTGGGCAGAGTTTTCTTCCAGTTATACCTTTATTGCTGACTGTGATTCTGCACTTCACACCTAAGCCTGGGCTTGGAGGGTACCTGTCCTCCCTTCTCTCTACGATGTCAGTCAGCTAAACTCACTCACACTGAGGTGCAAATGACGGATAACCTCTTGCTACCATTCTCCCCTAGAGATTCATGGGGGTTCATGGGCCCAGCTCCACATTTCAGAAGCCACGTCCAGCTGGATGATGGCTGGCAGAAGACTTCCGATGCCTGAGTTGGGCTGACTTTGGCTTGGCTAGTCTCTGCCCTGTAAGAGAAACACCTGAGGCTGAGGCATTAGGACTTTATTTGGGGTGAAGATGGAAAAGCTACGTGCAGGCTAGGCATGTCCAGGATGTCAGGGCGGGGCTCCGAGGACACAGACAGCAGGTCTAGAGCTGTGTGACAAGGTAGCAGGTGCGGTGGGAGGCGGAGAGAGTCTTGGTGACGGCACAGGGAGGGGTGGGAGGTCTTCGGAACAGAGCAGAGTGCTGGGGTGGGAACGGGCACACCCACTGTCCTGCGCCTGCCCCTGCCCTCCCTTGATTTTAGGGGGCCATTATGTGTTACCTGGGGCCCAGGTTGAGGTGGGGAACTTGGGTTCGATGGCTGCCCAGCCCTTCCTGAAGCTGTGTGAGGAGGAGAGGGTCAGAGGTGGGGAGTGGTCCTCCTCCCAGGGACCAGTCAAGGTCACTGCACACCCTCCTGCCTGTTTCTCCTCAGCTGGGGCGGGATGGTGGTCTAGGCTTCAGAGGTGGGGCCTAGCACCCTTGGAGCAGGCAGGGGCTCCAGAAGAGGGGCTGTTACCAGATTGGTGCTGGAGTGCCTTTGGGAGTGCCGTCGGTTCCAGAAATATCTCAGGACCTTGTCTCGGAACACCTGGAGGCAAGCAAGATGGGAGGTGGCCAGTGCACGCCTTCCCCCTCATCCTAGGGGCCCTGATTCCCACCTCCCACCCCCCGCAGTGGGGGCCCTGGCCCACCTCACAGAGGTAGTCTAGGATCTCGAGGATGGTGAGCAGGCTGGCCCCGATGAACAGCCCCATCTGGCCCCCAATGTCGCCTGTGGAGACAGGGTCACCCTTCAACTCACAGCCACCTGCCTGCCCACAGCCCCCCAGCCCTGGGGGCCTGCACACACACCAAGCAGCTCCGACATCTCATAGGCCTTCTTCTGCTCCACGGTCTCATAGTTGAGGGCCTCAAAGAAGATGTCCAGGGCCAGCACGTTCTCCCTGAGGACAAGAATGGCCTCAAATGTGGGCTGGCCACCACCTGGTGCCCACTGCTGGCAAGAAGCAGCTGTGGGTTCTCCCACTCCTTTCAAGAACCCTGGGAGGGGCGGGGCACGGTGGCTCACACCTGTACTCCCAGCACTTTGGGAGGATGAGGAGGGGAGGATCTTGAGGCCAGGAGTTTAAGACCAGCCTGGACAATATAGCGAGTCCCCTCCCCTCCCCTCCCCCGCCCTCTGCCGTCTCTATTTTTTAAAAGTAAAGATTAAAAAATGAAAGGAAAAAAAAAACAGACCCCTGGGAGGAGGCGTCAGCATTCCCCGGGGGCAGAAAGGTTAAGCAACCAGCACGGAGCCCCAGAGCCAGTGAGGCTGCGGAGGCTGCCTCAGCCCGGGCTGTGCGCACGAGGGCTACGGCCTGGCCTGCCCCGCTCCGCCCCGTCGGGAGCCCCCGGCTCGGAGGAGCCCGCCCGCCCCGCGCAGCTCACGCGATATAGGCCTCGCTGCGGTTGAGCTTCCGGGCCAGGAAGCGCGCGGCGGCGCGGCTCGGGATCCGCACCATGGAGAGCTCCTTGGCGTAGCGCGTGCTGGCGCACGGGTTGGGGCAGGCGCACGGGTCCTTGCGAAGCATGGCATCTGCGGGCCACCGGGCCGCGTCAGCCGCCCGCGGGCGGAGCGGGGCAGACGGGAGGTGGGGGAGGCTCGCCCTTACCTATGGCCGGGTGGGCACAGTTCTTGTACTGCTGGGGGCTGCACACTGGCGCGTCGCCTGCGGGTGCCGGGGAGATGGCTTTAGAAGCAGCCTCAGCTCCCTGGGCCATGCCCGCCATGGGACGAAGACACCAGCCCCTCACCTGGCATGTACATCATTCGGCAGCCGCACTTCCGAGCCACGTAGCGGGTTTCGCAGGCCAGGCGACACCCCATTAGGGTATAGGGAGGGATGGGGCTAGGGCTGGGGCTGAGGGAGCCCAGGGGATCAGAGGGCTCTGGCTCATAGTTGGGGTTCAGAGATGCTGAACTGCAATCGCCCCAGGGCGGTGGCAGGAAGCTCAGCTGTGGGGGGACAGGGTTAAGGAGGCTTCCCGGAGAGCCTGAGAGGCCAGCTGGGAAGAGGCCCCTAGACAGGTCTCAGGAGCTGAGGGTTTAGGGTCCGAGGTGGTGTGGGCTTGAAGTAGTAGGTGTGGAGGCACACGGGAGGGTACCTGCTGCTGCTGGCAAGAAACAAAGGTCTGGTAGCCCGGGGACACCCCCAAGCCCAGCTGATCGATGATGGGCGGCTCCTCCTGGCTGTGGATCTGCACTCGGATCCCCACCTCAAACGGGGTCTCCTCTGTCGGGGAGGGACCTGTGAGGCCTGAGACCCTGTGGTCAGGTCTCCTGCCCAACCAGACAAGACCTCTCACTGCAGCCCCCCTCCCCAGGACTGGGATGAGCCAGCCCAGCCCCTTTCACAGGTTCTGGGGGAACACCCTGACACCTCCTCTCCTCCTCTCCTTCCCCTAGCCCTTTGCACTCCATCCATGCCCTCCCCCAGCCTCATTTGTGTGCTCCCTACCATCGTCCCTCCACACAGGTAGATATTCCTCCTGCTGCACGTCCAGCATGATGTCCAGCCCATTGCCCATGCCACCCCTAGTAGTGGTGAGCAGCTCTGCCCCATCGGCACCGGAGTTAAATGTGTAGCACTTTCCCATCCGGGTGAAGATCTGGGGCGGGCAGACAGGGTGATGGCTACCTCCCCCAGGCAGGCACATGGTCATGGGACCTCTCCCCACCTCATGGTATGTTTGTGTCTCTTCTTTGAATACTGAAGCCCGCATCTCAATGCCCCCAGCCCCACGCTCCACGTGGGCACATGTTGCAGGACGCCCTTGGGAGCCCATCAACCCAACTCCTCCACCCCGCCAATCCCCACCAAAGCCCAGAGCACAGCCTACAGGTTTTTCTGTGTTTCTCTGGGGACTGTGGGAAAAGGAAATGGGCCCCTGTGGCTGTCCTCTGGGGCTGGCAGTGTGTTGAAAAGGCAGAGAGAAAGCAAGCCCCCCAACCTCCTGGCAGAGATAGGGGTCTCCTGCCCCAGAATGGTCCCACCAGGGAGGACCCCCAGCCCCAGGAGCAGGGCCTCCCTGGGCCACACCTCAGGCCTAGGGCCAGCCAGGGTCAGTGTGGCCTCACATGCTCCCCTCGGGCTGGGAGACAGAGAAAGCCCCAAGGAGGACAGCTTCCTGGGCTGCACGGAGTGGCACTGGGGGGTGGGGAGTCCATGGCTGGTAGGAAGGAAGAGGTCCCTTGGCTTTGGGGGAGCCTATGCTGGCCAGGGGATTGTGGGTGCTGGGCAGGGACTGGTCTGTCTCTGGGTCCCTGGCAGGATAGGTAGGGAGGTCAGCTCACCGTGGTGAAGTTCTCAGGCCCACAAGGTTGGCCACGGAAGCGACAGTCCAGCAGCATGTCGTCCAGGGAGTGTCCAGCACGGGCATAGAGTTGCGCCATGTCAAAGGTGGGACTGGGCATGAAGCCGGGCGGTGCAGGGGGCCGGCCCAGGGCACGCAGGAAGGCAGTGTGCTCTGCGGGATCCAGGCCCAGCAGCACAGACCCAGCCCAGTGCAGGTCGTTGGGCGTTAGGCGCGAGCGGCGCAGTGGGTTGATGTTGCACAGGGTGACAGCCGGGAAGACGAGCCGGTGGCTTTCTCGCTCATCCAGGGCAGTCTGGTGGTGGAACTCCCTGTAGTAGCGCACCCTCTCAGCCGCCTGGTAGAGGAAGGTGGCCACTGACAGGACCACGGCCGCTGCCCACATCCCCCGGCGCAGGCTCAGGCTGCCTGGCCCGAAGACGTGGCCCAGCCCATGCATCGAGCAGTTGCTGGCGAACACACGGATGTCCGAGGCCGGCTGCCGGGCCTCCTCTGGGCCTGAGGTGGGCTTCATGGCCAGAACCCAGGAGCAGGGCCAGCTACAGAGGCTTGGAAGAAGCGAGAGAGGATCAGTCAGGGGGCTAAGGAGGCTAAGATAGGATTCAGGAGGCCAGGCAAGGAGAAGAGAGGAGAGGGTGGGAGAGAGCCAAGGTTGGGAGGCGGGGAGGCACTAGCCTGGCGGGATTGGAGGAGGTATCTGGCCGGTCAGGTCCCACTCAGCCTTCCCGAGGAACAGGCGGTGGCTCCACTGGGCTAGGCACTGGGCTGGGGGCTCCGCAGCAGACCAGGAGGGGCGTAGCTGACCGTGGCAGGCAGGGGCTGTGGAGCGGTGCTGAGGTGGTGCTGAGCCGGCGCTACTGCAGAGGATTGGGTTTCAGCAGTGAGGGGGGAAAGGGGGCCGACAGAGCAGTCTGGGGGGTAGGGGAGGTCCCTGGGGCCCCAGGCTGAGCCATTAGTGCAGCATGGAGGGGGGCATGGCTGTCCAAGATGAGAGGCGCCAGGAGGAAACCGCAGTGGTCCCAGGGAGAGCTTGAGGAAAGCCCAGCGGTAGATTGTGCCTGGAGGTGCCTTGGGGCCCCCTAGGCTCCCAGTTGCAGCCCCTGTACACTGGCTCCGAGGGTCAGTCGCTGACCCCTGGCCTAGCTCCTCCCTCCTTTTGCATCTCCGGCCTTCCCTCTAGCTTCACCCAGGATCTGTTCCTTCACGAGCACCAGAGCTGGCTCTTGGCCAAGCTGGGAAGTGGTTGGAAGGTTGGCATCAGCAGATCTCTTCTTTCTGTGCCCCCAGCATCTCAGCCTACACTGGATGGCCAGGGCACTCTTCACGTCCCACTTCCAGGGCCTGTCTGTTTCCTAAGTGTCCCTCTCTTTCTAGGGAGTCAGAGCCTACCTCCCCACACTCAGGCCTCTGAGGATGTTGGCCTCTACAATGGATATGGGCTCACCTGCCACTCTAGGTAGGACATGGGTGCCCCACCTGCCACCGTCCTGGGTACCATGGATGCCCCCACCTGCCACCCTCCCGGGTACCACGGGTGCCCCACCTGCCATCTCAGGCACAACGCGGGTATTCTGTGATTTCCCATTTTACACTGCCATATCCAGGACCTGGAAAACCTACATTTTTCCAAAGGGCTGCATACCACCCATTATGTGCACATACCATAGTTTATTTAATGACTCCCCCACTGATGAGCACTGGGGGTGTCCAGTCTTTCCATTACAAACAATGTTGCCGTATCATCACACAGATGTGAACTCCCAGGACTTTGGTGGGCTTTTTTTTGACCATGAGTGGTAGAAACATGGTTCCACCAGCCAAATGTGTGCACACACCATGCTGCAACTGCTGGGCCACCTGTCTGTCCTCCCAACAGGACACAAGCTTCATTGGGGCAGGGACCGTCCTCATTCCCCATCATGGGCTCAATGGCACATGACAGGTGCTTGATTAATAAACACTTTGGAAGGACTGAGTGAGTACCATGGTTACAGTACAGGTGTACCAGCTCCCCAGAGCCACAGTGCCGTGCTCTGCAAGTATTTTACTGTAGATGATCCCGCTCACACTCTCAAACAGGCATTCACCATCAAGCACAGCTAGGCTCCCGCTCTCCACTGTGGAGCTAAGGCCGGGGCGAGGTTAGGAAGACGGCACAGCTCCTGCAGTCTAGCTCTTCCAGCTGGACTAGCCGTGGGGTTTCACTGCTTCTCTAGGGGGCGGGTGAAGGACTGGATTTGAAGAAGCCGCCCAGAAGATATAAATCTGGTGTCAGAGGCATTTTGGGCAGCCTGAGGCTGATGACTGAGCGGGTGAAGCAGGAACCACCTTGGCTGGCTGCCTGGTGAGGGAGGGGTCAGGCCAACAAGCAGGGCCCCAGCAGGGCTTGTGGACTCGCCAGAAGCTGAGGCCCTACTCTGGGCTGCCCTAAGGAGTGGTTTAGCTGTGAACCAGCCCCAGGCTCTGCTCTTGGGCCTCCACTGCCTAAAGACACAGCCTCTGATCTGTCAGGAAGTGGGATATCAAATCAGGGTGGATGTGGGCCTGAGGTTTTTGGATGGCTTGTCCCCAAAGCACCATCTAGTTCTAAACCATACCCACAAGAGCCTGTGGGTCCCACTCTGGCTCCTGCACGCAAACTTGAGCCGCTGCTGCCTCTTCCAGGCTGGCCTCCCAGCAGCACCAGCTGCTCCATCAATGCACTGCGCCACACCCCTGAAAGAGGGTACCACCCTTCTTTACACAGGATAAATCCAGAATCCTTGCCTGGCTGTGAAGGTGCACCGCAGGCACCACCTCTTCTCCTGCCCAGGGGAGCCAGGGCACTGTGTAGTCCCACAGCCTGGGTGTGGCTGGATGGGGGAAGGATCCCAGTAGGAACTGACAGTGGCACCAAGGTGGGGAGGGCTGGTGCATCTGCAGCAGTGCAGGGATACGAGGTCTTGCTGGGGCACCAGTTCAGCCAAGGCCCTACTTATGTGCCTTTCCAGGCCCCTCAGAAGCCAGCTGGAGCCTAGCCCCCTCATCCACAGCCTCGGGGCCACAGGCGCCCATCACTCAGGATGTCTACCTTCCCCTTTCAAGGTGTGCCTCCCAGAACCTGCTGGGGAGGCTGGCCTGTCCACAGCCGCGCCCTCCTGGACCGATTCTGTACTGGATTCTGTAGTAGCTGCTCCATTTAGCTCTGTACTCGTCAGCACTGTGGGCAGGAAGCTGAGCGCTCCAGGTGGGCATCAGCCCCTCCCATCTCCTTCAGAGCTGGGTGTTCTTGGTGTAGATGGAGGCTGGTCCACGATCTCAGTGGGTAAAAGACTCCAGGCACACAGGGCAGGGCCGGTGGAAGACAGCCAGGCAGGCTGGTGCTTCTCGTGGGAACTGGCCATCGTGGCCCCCGTCCCTCTTATCCTGACCCAAGTGTTGGGCCCTGTTAGGCCTGTGTCCCTTGGGGGTGGGGAGGGGAAGTGAAATCTAGAAATCAGGACTGTGTTCACTGTGCAGGGAGAAGGGAGGGAGGTTGTTTGGAAGATGGGGACTGTGGGTTCCGGGGTGAGCCAGGGGATAGGCTCCTTCTCCCATGGTCCAGCGAGGCAGCGGGGACACAGGAGAGGGAGTCAGTCCCCAGTCTAGGGAAGTGAGGTCCTAACAAGGGTGTGGGAAGAGCCTAGGTTTGAATTCCCAGGCCCACTTCCAGACCCTGATTTTTAAAAACTCCCTGGAGCTACTGTAGGCCTGGCCAACTTGAAGCTGCTGGGTGGGGCGGGGAGACTGGCTAGAATGTCTCTGAGAGGTCTGGAGGGGTCTGGGCAAAGGGAGAACAGAGCGGAGGTGTCTCGGGGAACTCTGTCTCTGCCCACTGCAGCCCAATGACTCTGGCAGACTCTGGTGGGAGGGAGGCAGCCGGCAGGACTGGGGAGGGGAGGGAGGGATTGGCCTCCCCTGCCAGCCGCTCGGCCCTGGCTTTATTGTGAGCAGGAGCAGCCGCAGCGACTCTCCACATGCTGGCCCTCCCGGGGGCTCAGTCCCCAGTAGGCTCCCCCCAGGCTGAGCCCCAGCCCTAGCACTGATGCTTGGCAGCGACCACACCTCAGGGGGCCCTTCTCAGGACTTGTGCTGGTGGCTCCTGGGGCCTTCTGGCTTTTTGGGCGGTGGGGCCGCTGTCCTCGGGGCTTCCAGGGCCTGCCTCCGGATGAGCTCGGCGTACAGCCCGCCTTTCTTCAGGAGCTCTTCATGTGTCCCAGCCTGGAAGGCGGGAGGGAGGGGCGGATGGTTGCTCCAAGGCATGCAGGCTTCAGAACCCTCAGAGGGCTGAGCCTCTCTCTCAGCCATTGGGCCCATGGTCACTTAGGCCGGTGTCCCCTCTGGGGATCCTCTGAAACCAATGCCCAATCTGAAAGGAACTGCCACTGGCATGCTGCATTAGTTACTGCCACTTCCCTACTTAGCTGAATTTTGGAAGAATATGATTCCCTCTGTCCCCCTTACAGAGCCCAAGCCTCCAACTCAGGATCTGTCTCCCTGCATAAGCCCCTCAGCCTTGGCTTGAATGAGCGGCTGTGAGCCAACGCCACACGGCCTCTGGGGTCCTACTCCTGACTCCCTGCACAGGTTCCTTGGCACTGCTTCTTCTGCACCTGATACCCTGGGCAGCCAGCCCTGCTCCTCACTCCCAGCACCATACTCTGAGTATGTTTCCTTTTTGTTTTTTGAGACAGGGCCTCATTCTGATGCCAGGCTGGAGTGCAATGGCACAATCATTGTTCACTGCAGCCTCAACCTCTGGGGCTCAAGTAATCCTCCCGCCTCAGCCTCCAGAGTAGCTGGGAGTGCAGGTGCATGCCACTACATCCGGCTGATTTTTTTTTTTTTTTTTTTTTTTTTTTTGGTATTTTGTAGAGACAGGGTCCCGCTATGTTGCCCAGGCTAGCCTCAAAAGACCCTTCTGCCTTGGCCTCCCAAAGTGCTGGGATTACAGGCACCCGGCTAGTACTTTTCCTTTTGTTCCTGGGAGCTGATGGTGCAATTATACCATCCCAGGGGACAGAGGAAGAAACTGAGGGCCTGAGAGGCCAGGGCTTGGCTGAATGCAGAACTCCTGACTCTACATGGGACGCTGCTTCCAGAATACAGCCCCCAAGGCCCTGGGGCCAGGCCGCACCTTCATATAACTCATTGCAGCATTGTGCCACTGTCCGTGATGAAGCCATCCTCAACCCACTGATCCACGCCCCCAGGACGACTAACCTCCCAGACACGGCCATCGGCCATGACGACGATGCGGTGGGCCCCACGGACAGTGCTGAGCCGGTGGGCAATTACCAGCACCGTGCGGCCTGCACTGGCCCGGTCCAGGGCCTCCTGTACAACTCGCTCGGACTCTGCGTCCAGCGCGCTGGTGGCTTCATCCAATATCAGCACTGTGGGCTGCTTGATAAGGGCTCGGGCGATGGCCAGGCGCTGCTTCTGGCCCCCAGACAGAGTAGTGCCCCGTTCACCTGGGAAGGGAGGGGCAGGGCAGGAGCCTGAAGCCGTGCACTTGAGGGTGGCCCACAAAGGGGCACAGGGTCCTTCCTGAATGCCCATCAAGATCCTCTAAGTGCCCTTCTCAGCACTGTGCACCCTCCTCCTGCCTCTGACCCCCACCCCGCACTGTGCACCCTCCTCCTGCCTCTGACCCCCGACCCCACACTGTGCACCCTCCTCCTGCCTCTGACCCTCTACCCCACACTGTGCACCCTCCTCCTGCCTCTGACCCCCCATCCAGCACTGTGCATACTCGTCCTGCTTCTGACCCCCACCCCGCACTGTGCACCCTCCTGCCTCTGACCCTCTACCCCGCACTGTGTACGCTTGTCCTGCCTCTGACCCTCCACCCCGCACTGTGCACCTTAGTCCTGTCTCTGACCCTCCGTCCCACACTGTGTACCCTCCTCCTGCCTCTGACCCACCACCCCACACTGTGCACACTCCTCCTCTGGGTTGCCCCTGCACTGGCTCATCCCACCTCTGGGTCCCTCAGCCACTGTGCACACTTGCCCTGCCTCTGAGGGTAGCGTGACACCTGCCAGCAGGGCTTGGTGCACTCCAAGGGAGTTGCCAAATGCCCCTCCCCAGCCATGGCAGTGCCTCAGGCCAGGATGACCCACACCTTGCCCTGTGCCTGCAGTTCCAAGCCACCTTCCCAGCCTCCCGGGTCTCTGTGGCTGTGGGGAACATCCAGCACCCAAACATAGGCTCTGGGGTCCAGTGACTCCAGGTGACAGCAGGGTGACAGGTCAGTAAGGACGCAGCCCCAAGAAGGCCCAAATGAGCAGAAAGTACTAAAATCAGAGACACAAGGAAAGTGCCACCCAAAAGAGATGTGGGAGAGCACCCAGTGAGGACAGCTGGCATCTGGACAGTGTATCAACACGGCTGAAGGAGGCATCTAGAACACGATGGCTGGGCTGGGGACACTGGCCCCACAGCTCAGAAGGCTGGACTCAGACTGACCAGAGTTGAGAAGCCCAGGTATCCCTGCATCCTGAGAAGTGCTGAAACACTGTGCAACAGAGCCAAGACACTGGCCGAGAAACATGGCCCCAAAGGCTGGAAAAAGACCTGGGAGCTCCGCATGGCAAGCTGCAAGGTGCACGCCCTGCAGTGCCAGGCTGCGTGTTCCTAGTTCAGAACCACCACAGCCCTCTCCTGGGGCCCATCCTGTCACCCCGATTCTAACGAGGAGAAACGACTTTAGAGATGAAAAGCACAGGAAAGAAATGGGAGCCAGAGGGGGATGGACGGTGGAGAGGAGGCAGCCCCCCATTTCTTCTATTCAGTCTGGGGAAGTGGCGGCCTTTTAGACTCGGTGAGGACTCCAAACACCATGCATCACTGTGTCCCCGGCCAGGGGCCTGTCATATGCCCTCGGTCACATTCTCCAGCTCCTCCTAGAGCACGTCCTGTCTCTGCAGCCTGCTTGGTCTGCTGGTTCTGAACCACACTGGCCTGGACTCCCCTGTCCCCACAGAACAACTCTGTCCCCTTTGGCTGTGGTTCTGGTCTTCCCTGACACAACTATCTTTCTCCCCAGCTGTCCCTGCCGCCCTCAGTCCCACTGGGCTGCTCACTGCTCCTGTGGAATCCTGTGTCCCAGTGCCTCACCACCTGGTTCCCGGCAGACCCGAGCACCCACCGACGATGGTGTTGTAGCCCTCAGGGAAGCTGGTGATGAACTCGTGAGCATTGGCTTCCCGGGCGGCTGCATACACCTCTTCGTCGGAAGCTTCCAGCTTCCCAAAGCGGATGTTTTCCATGATGGTCGTCCCAAACAGGACGGGTTCCTGTGGGTGAGGGGTTATGGAGACAGAGTCCACAGAAACATTCTCTTTGCCCAGAAACTGGAGGGGCCACCATGTACATTGGGATAGTCTATCTGGTGGATTAGATTCGGATCTCTTGAAGAATCAGACATTCAAAGTCAGAGGTGAAGTGAGGATGCAGAGTGGCCCCCAAAAGGGAAGGACAGGTCGATTTCCTACCAAGGGCCCAGAACCCCTCCCCAGGAGCGGGAGTGGAAGGAGCTGGCAGCGCAGGGAGCTGCGAGTTGGGGGCTTGCATTTGCCTTTCTTCTGCACAGGCACTCTCCCTGGCGGGACAGCAGGCGTGCCCTCTTCATTCACGGCCCTCAAAGGGAAGGGTGGACCCTCGCTGGGCAGTGCCACCTCAAGCAGAGGGAGAACAGCTGCAGCTCAGCACCTCCGCCATAGGCTTCTCTAGACCTGGATGCTATGGGATTTGCAGAGAATCTGAGGGATTCCCCATCTGTGTAGACGGCTGTAAATGGGGACAAAGCGTCCCTGCTCTGGGAGACCAGGCAGAGCTGTGGCTGCTCCCGGGACAGGGATGCCTCACCCAGACAACAGCCGACATGTGAAGAAGGCCAGGGCTCTCCCGAGAGCAGCAAGGATGAGGGCGGGAAAGAAAGAAAAGGCACCTGCGGACTAAGAGGGGCAGGGCCCAGGGGAGGACGGGCAGTGGGAGCCAAGGGCTGCCCATGTGGCCCCGCACCTGGCTGATGAAGCCGACAACCTGGCCCCGGAGCCAGGAGGGGTCAAGGGTGCGCAGGTCCCGCCCGTCCAGCATCACCACGCCTGCCGTGGGGTCGTAGAAGCGCTCCAGCAGGGAAGCCACGGTGGTCTTTCCTGGGGAAGTGGGTTGAGAGGGAGGGAGGCCAGGGATTCTGGGGATTGTCCCAGGAAAGAAGACCCCTTGTGGTGGTAGAGGAAGGGATCCCGCTGGGGGCTCACTGCTCCCGGCCTTGCTCTGAGTGGCTGCTAGAGAAGAGTCAGAGGGTGAAGAGAAGGTGGTGGGCTCCCCTTACCTCCCCCAGACTGGCCCACGAGGGCCACGATCTTGCCAGGGGGCAGCGTCAGGGTGAAGTCTTTCAGCACCTCGAAGCCAGGGCGGCACGGGTAGCTGGGAGGAGCCGAGAGACCCCCAGTCAGACCAGGCTCCCAGCCCTTGTTGCCCGGGTCCCTCCTGAAGTCTCCCTGTAGCCCTCTGAGAGGGCCTGTTTATGGGGGGCATTAGTCCAGACCTCCACCCCCGGAATCCTCTTGCCTCATCCTCAGCCCAGGGACCCATTCCCACGCCTGCTCACCCGTGCTGACCTGAAGCAGACGTTCTGAAATGTAACGGAGCCACGCAGTTGCTCTTTGGGTATGCAGCAGCCCCCAGACAGTGGGATGCAGGGATTCAGGGCCATGTACTCAAAGACCCGGGCGCCTGCACTCAGCCCCCGGACCACCTGTGGGAGGGGATCCAAAGTCTGCAGGGAGGCAGGAGTGGGGGTAACCACAGCATCTCCAGGGAGTGGCCGTGGCTCTGGGCTGGGGTCTCCCCAGCTCCTCTGCCCGCCCACACTCAGTCAAAAGGCAGCTCCCACAGCGGCACGCACATGGCACAAACTCCACACTCCAGGCCCTTCACCCTACCGGCCACTCACCTGACCAAACAGGATAGAGAGGTTGGCCATGGACCTGTCAGAAAAAGGAGAGAGGGTTGGAATGGATGGGAACAAGAAGAGCCAGAGAGGAGGGGAAGGAAGCCATGGTGGGGCATGGGAGCAAGGAAGCAGGTGGCCTGTGGCCAAATGCAGAGACTGCTCCTGCACCACAGGGGCGTGGAGCCCTGGGACGTAGCAACACCAGATCGCTGAGCCCTGGCTCCCTCCTTGGCCAGATGAGGATGACAGCTGTCCCTCTGCTCAGCCCAAGCCCCCGGGAGGGGGTGCTCCAGGAGGAAGTGGAAGTGAAGGCACAGGCCTCCATGGGTGTCCTCCACTGCCCTGGCCTGTGGTCTGCAGGGTGAGGCCTGTGCACACATGCAGGGGTGATATCAGCCCACAAGGAAGGGAGCCCAGCTGACCCACGGACTCCCTGCTCGGCCCTGAGGATGCGGAGGCCGCCACCGTGAACAGAGATCAACGGTGCGTGGCCCACAAGGGGAGAGCAGATCTAATGCTGCAGACTCTTGGGCAAGCAATGACTTCGGCTGACATTTAGGTGGAAGAAGTGATGTTAAATCTTTTTGGAGAAAGAAGAAAACAGAAGACACTGGGCCACGGGGGAACTCTCCGGAGACCCCAAAACAAAATTCCCTGAAAAAAACTTTTCTCATGAGCTTGCCCTGCAGGTAAGTATACCCACGGTGTTATCTGTCTAGACAGTGGGTGGCCGCCTTCGTCCCGGCAGGGCCAGGGTAGGGCTGGCCGGCTGCCAGGAGGCTGAGGAGGAAGGTGAGTCACTGGTCCCTGACTGGCCTGGCTGACCTGTGACAGTGTGTGCATGCCTGGTCCCCTCCTTAAGAGGAAAGACTGACTCCCCAGCAACCCTTCAGTTGCAGCCTCACTTCTTCCAGCACTAGGGTTGGGGTGAGTGGCAGGAGCCTCGAAACCCAAAAGGAAAAGGTCCCAGTGGACTCAACACAGTCAGCACTTGCTAAAGGGAGTGCGGAGGCACCAGGCAGGAAGGAGCCAGCCCAGCCAGCTATCTGTTGATGAGCAGAGGAACATTCTCCACCAGAGATCTGGAAGACATTAGGGCCTGGCAAAGGGGCTGGGCAGCAACTGAAATTCAAAATGCACATGACTCATTAGAGTGCAATGACCCTGCTCTCAGGGGCCGTGGGCTGTAGGCTACAGGCCTGTTCCCAGGTGGAGCCTGGCCCTGATTCTGATGAGGCGGCTGGGCCCCACTTGCTGTCTGTCTGGGCACCTCCCCATCTCCATCAGGAGTGCTCAGGATGGGCTCATAGGTTAGGCTGCCTGAGGTAGGCCGGGCCATCCTGCTCTCCTCTCTCTGCCTTCTCTCTGCTAGACCCCAGCGCCAATGCATGGGCCCTTGGCTTAGCTAGCAGGACCCAGTGGGAAACACACCAGCTGCTTTATGCAACAAATCCAATCCCCCCAAGACGAGTGGGGAAGAATCTCCACATAGGTAGGGCTAGAAGGACCCCCAAGAGGATGGGTTGAGGGCCTGTGGCTGTGGGAGCAGCCAGCGAAACGGCACAGACAAGCCCCTGGGGGTTCTTGTGTGTGTCATAAAATTGCTGGATGGCTAAGCAGTACCGTGGGAGGCAAAGTCAGAGTCTCAGGCCCTAAAGGGGAAGTGGAGGTCCCGAAGGGGGAGGGTTGGGGCTGGACAGTGCAGCCACCTTCCCCACAGGGAGACTGTCCCACCGCTGCCCACCACAGAGGGCGAAGGGGTGATTTTATTAAGGGAGCCACTGGGCTTCTTTTTTTTTTGAGACAGAGTCTTGCTGTTGCCAGGCTGGAGTGCAGTGGCACAATCTCAGCTCACTGCAACCTCTGCCTCCCAGGTTCAAGCAATTCTCCTGCCTCAGCCTCTCGAGTAGCTGGCACTACCACCACACCCAGCTAATTTTTGAGGTCTCGACCTTAATCATGATCCCCCACCTCGGCCTCCAAATCTGGATTACAGGTGCCACCCGGCCACCGGCTTTTTTGAGACGGAGTCTCGCTCTTTCACCCAGGCTGGAGTGCAGTGGCGCGATCTCGGCTCACTGCAGGCTCCGCCCCCCGGGGTTCACGCCATTCTCCTGCCTCAGCCTCCCTTGTAGCTGGGACTACAGGCGCCTGCCACCTCGCCCGGCTAATTTGTTGTATTTTTAGTGGAGACGGGGTTTCACCGTGTTAGCCAGGATGGTCTCGATCTCCTGACCTCGTGATCCGCCCGCCTCGGCCTCCCAAAGTGCTGGGATTACAGGCGTGAGCCACCGCGCCCGGCCGCCACTGGGCTTCTTATGGGCCCTCAGGACTAAAACGACTGTCCTGTTCAGAGAGGCCAAAACTCTGGTCAAGGGAAGTGGGTCAGCACTGAGCAGAGCAGACAGTGGTGGAAGCAGCACCCCCAAGACCCCATCTCTACCACAGTGAGAGCATCTGAATTCCAAAGCCATGAGAGAACAGCTCCCTGGGCTGGAGGGGGGACGAGGCTGCCCAGGAGGCCTGAGCCCAGGACCAGAAAGGGTCCGAAGGTGCTCAGACTAGGGAGCATCGAGCAGAAATGGGGCCCACGAGGGTGTCCATGCAGCTGTGGAAATGGGAGGAACGTCTCTGTGGAATGTCAGGTTTGGGGCTGAAAATGGGAGCCTGTCTCCATCCGCCTCCCCCTTCCTGGGACAGTACACCCTGCAGTGAGGGATTCTGATCTGGCGGACACACACGCAGGGTGCACCATGCAGCAGGGCGAGGACACATGCCTCGGCAGAATGGGGTGGGAGCCACGGAGGAAGAGCAGGGGCTCGTGGGGGAGGGATGGGGCGGCAGAGGTGATACACGGTTGGTGGGACAGGTCTTCACCCTTTGATGATCCGTTACAGCATATTTACTATCTCATTATTTACCGTAACATATTTATGTAGAACTGCTTGTGTTTAGCTTGGAAAGAGATAGGAGCGGGGAGGCCCGCCTTGGGCTGTCTGGCGATCGGCTCTGGTCACCCCAGAGGCTCAGCTGAGCGGGTGGTTTTGGACCAATGCAAAGCAATAAGCTATAAGGGTGGGGTGTCTGGGGACAAAGGTCAGCTTGTCATCCCTGGAAGTGGCAGGCATGGGGAAGGGCAGCTCACAAAGCCTGTCAAGGATGGTCCTTCCATGCATGGAATGTCACAGCCTGCAGCGGAAGGGAATTCGGACAGGGTGCAACACGGAGGAAGCTGAGGACACAACGTGGAGTGACAAAACGCAGTCACAGAAGGATATAGTCGACTCCACTTACAGGACGTCCCTAGAGTTGTCAAATCATAAGGACAGAAAGTGGAATGGTGGGTGCCAGGGGCTGGGGGAGGGCAAATGGGGATTCGCGTTTCATGGGGATAGTTTCCGCTCTGCCAGGTAAGAGTTCTGGAGGCGGACGGTGACCACAGCCGCACAGCAATGTGAGTGCACCCAATGCCCATGAGCCGCACACTTCAAAATGGTTAAAATGCTGCATTTTATGTTTTGTGTACTTTACCACAGTTAAAACAGATTTTTAAAAAGCCTGTCAAGGAAACTTCTAGGTCCTTTGGAAGGCTGAAGATGACAAGCACCTGCCTGCTGCAGCGCCACTGCCCCAGCCGCGAGGGTTGTTATGGGCCCTGAGGGGCTCTCTCTCCCCACCTATGCATCCCTGCGGAAGCTGGGCAGGCCTGGAGCTGCACAGCAGTCGGCCCCCAGAGAAGGCTGGCACCCGTGTCCCCTAACCCAGCAGGGCTCTGGAGGGCGGCAGGGGGCTCTGTAGCGATGGGAACGGCACCCACTTACCTTTGCACTGTCTGGGAGGCCACCAAGAAGGACATGAGGTCTCCCCCTGTCAGCTGCTGTCCGGCCACAAGGGAGCCCCCAATAAATAGGGTACCCAAGACCATGCCTGCAGGAGAGGGGAAGTGAGGGAGGATGAAGCCAGGGCAGAGTAAACAGCCCTGGGCCTGCTCTGCCACTGCTGACTGGGAGAGTCAGGTGAGGCCCTTGACTGGTCCCAGCCTTGGCTTCCTCCTCGGAAGAGCAAGTCGGGGTGGGCATGCCTCCATGGCCTCCTTGAGGGCTCCACATGGAGTCCCATAGCTGGGTTGGGACATCGGTACCCTCCCTTTACCTGCAAGAGTTAGCAGCTGGCCCGAGGTGAATGCAGGCAGCCAGCAGATGGAGGGCGGGCCTTTGCCTGCCTTGGCTGCTCCCAGCTCCTCCCCAGCCCACAAGCGCCCCTCCAGCCCCCAAATGGCTCACTCACAGTTGAAGGCGATGTTGGAAAGTCCCTGGAACAAGGCAATGCCGCGGCCTAGCTCCTCTGCCCGGCAGCGGCATGCTTCCAGCTCTGCCCCATAGCGCCTGGTGAGAGAGACCAGTGCACTCAGGAGGCAGCTGGGCTGGCACGAAGGGTAGGCAGGGTGTGGGGGGCATCTCTGCTTTGCGCTCCGCCCTCCCAGGACTCACTCCTCTTCCCGTTGCTCCATGGCGAAGGCACGCACAGTCCGAACGTTGCCCAGGGCCTCGTCTGCTACGCCCATTGCCCTAGCGATCTGCAAGGAGTCCAGGAAATGGGACAAGGAGTCCAGGAAACGGGACGAGGAGTCCAGGATGGGGACAGGGAGGAGTTCCGGGGAGTGGAAAGAGAAACGGTGTCGGGAGGGTGAAGACGATGGCCAGGAATGCTGGTACCTGCTCCTGACACTGGCGAGACAATTTTCGGAGGCCTGAGCCCATCAGGGTGCCCACTCCCATCAGGGCCGGCGTGGCCACCATCAGCAGCAGCGTGAGGCGTGTAGACAGCATGGACAGGGACACCAGGCAGCCTGCCACCTGGGTGCAGCTTCGCAGCCCCTAGGGAGTGGGAGGGAAGGCGGGAGGCTACGGCGTCCGCAGCATGACAGGAAGGACTTTTCCAAGGGTCAGCTGGCTGTAGCTCTGCACTCCCAAGGCCAAGGCCCAGGTCTTGGCCCCTGGGAGGCCCAGTGGCAGTCCACCAGTCACAGTACATAACCCTAACTTGGCCAGTCGGGGTGCGAGCAGCAGGCCTGAAGGGGCCGAGTGAGAATGCTATGAACTGTGGCATCCTTCCCCTAGACAAATCCCAGCTTGCTTCTCTTTCTGTTCTAGGAACTGAACAAAGAGAACCGCATGGGGGTACACCAGTGACCGCCTAGGCCAGTGTGTGGCATGATCCAGAGTCGGTGTGGGCGGATAAGGGGAGGGCATCTGTGTTCCGTAGGCCACTGCGCATGCTCAATGCTTGTCAGCAATCCAGGCACTCTGGGGACAAGGCAGGCGAAGTGATTTTGCTCTTGCCAGGAACGGCTCTTGTCTGAGTGCTTGGGAAGGCTTTCCAGGGAAGATTCAGTTTCAGAGCAGTGGAGAAGCAGCCCGTCCTGACCTTGGACACTGCCTCTACACTTTCCTTCCATGAACTTCCACGGTCCCTCACCCATGCCCTCACCAGGCAGTGGGCTTCTCGAGTCAGCGTGCGCCTGTCAGCCCAACATCAGGGCTGGGGCGGGCAGGGCTGGCCTGGTGAGTCCACATGGGAAAGTGTGTGTGTGGATGTGGTGGGGGCCACCGGGCCACTGACCTGGGAGATGACAAGCTTGAAGGATGACTTAAACTCCTGCACGTCAGTTGTCAAGCGGCTCACCAGCTGCCCCGTCTTATTGGCGTCAAAGAAGGCGATGTCTTGCCTGGCATGGGACACGGACCAACAAGGAGGGCAGAAGAGGGAGACGTTACTTCAGGATGAGGCCCTACCCCCAGACCCCTCGGGCCATCAGTCACCCCAACTCTGCACCCTGCGGCTGGCAGTACCGGAGCAGGGAGCTGAAGAGGGCCCTCCGCATGTCCACAGCCATGCGCTCGCCAACGTGGGACAGCAGCACCAGGTACCCGAAGGTCAGCAGTCCCTGCGGAAGAGCCCAGTGCACTCAGGGATGTCTCGGGTGGCTCCTCAGTGGCCCCCAGCCCCACTCCCGGCTGTACCTGGACACCATAGAGGATAAGCAGGTGGGTGCCGAGATTCTGGGACTCAGTCATGAAACTCCCCACGTGGTCCCTCGTGTACTTGGCCACGATCTCTACCAGCTGGCCCAGGAGCAGGGGGATCTGTACATTCACTAGTGCCGCACCCAAGGCCAGCTGGAATGGGGAGACAGAGGGGACAAATGTTTTGAGTGGGGGAGCCACACTTCTCCCCATCCCCAGCCAGATCTTGGCCCTTCCTCTCCCACTACTGAGCCCTGCTCTTGTCCAGGTTGTGGCTGGTCATGTGGACACATCAGTGCCTCTCAGAGGTTCAAACCCTAGCTTCCAGCCCCCACGGAACCCTGCCCACCCGGCCACCCAGTGTTGAAGCTCCTGGCACCCCTGGACCCCTGGCTAGCCATCGCTGCTCCCGTGAGCTCTCCTGAGAGGCAGCGAGGCAAGAATGCCATCCCTTTGCAGCTCTGGGTCCTGCCCTGTCCCCAGGATGGAGAAGTGGGGAAAGCCTCACCACGATGGCTACCCCCAGGACCAGCAGGTGGGGGCGCAGAAACTGCCAGAAGAGCTTCCAGTTAAAGCGGGACCCCACGACATGGGGTGTGGAGCTGGCAGGAGGGGCCTCTTCTGCCTCACATAGGGCCACAAGGCAGAGGTGGGGACGCTTACTCAGTACCATGGGGCCTAGCAGGGCTCCCCCAACCCAGCACCAGGCAGAGGGGCTCCATCTGGGAGCTAGAGGGGCTCGAGGGAGGTGGGCCCAGAGCTGGGACTGCAGGTGGGCCACGGCCCGGAGGAGGGAGGAGCTGCGGTAGCCATCAGAGTACCTGTAAGGAGAGAGAGGCATGGATGGCTCGAGGCTCCGACTGCCCTCCAGCTGACCAGCACACCCATGGGGCTCTGGCCGAGCCCTCTGGAAGCAGCACTTCCTCTTCTTTCAGGCCCTTGCCCCCTGCCCTTCTCAGGGCTGTTCTGAAGCAACTTCAGTTTCTAAGACATGTCCATGGGCAAAGTCGCAGAGGAATGAGACGCTGAGCACAAAATCTAGTCTTAAAAGTCTTATTCCCCTGGGCGTCTCTCAGGACACACCCAGCCAGCCAGGGCCCTCGCAGCTTCGACTCCAGGCTCTGACAGAATGACAGCCTGAAGAACTGGATGGCACGTTAGATGGCCACACACTGCCTGGACAGGAAGGGGCCGGGGGTTTAAGGGACCATGGTGCAGAGAGGTGAGGAAAGAGAGCTGCTCCTGTGCCTGGCACTGGACTTGCTCACAGCAGCCACCAGGGCAGACATGGCCCCACCTCCTGGAGCTAATGGGCTACTTCCCTTGATCCTCACCTCCCTGGGAGGGAGGTGCCATTATTCTCACCTGACACATGAAAAAAAATCATGTGGAGGTAAGAGAGCTGAAATAACTTGTCCCCGGGCAGCAGAACTGGGACGAGCAGGGAACCAAGTCTGCAGTCTGACTCCAGCACCCAGGCTGGCTCTACTCTGCCAGTGTGCCATGTCTTCTGATGTCCCAGGCCCATTACCCTACCTCCCCTCCCTGGCCTGGGGCGCCATGACACATATTCCCTCTCCACAGCTGAAGGAGGAAACAGAGAAAAATAAAAATTCTAATAACTTATCTTGTCATCTTGAATAGGCCAATTATCTTCTCTTTCCTTCAGCTGCCACATCTATAAAATGCTAATATCGATTCCACTATTCTAGCCACTGTGTTTTTTTTTTTTTTTTTGAGACAGAGTCTCGCTCCGTCACTCCGGCTGGAGTGAAGTGGCATGATCTCGGCTCACTGCAACCTCTGCCTCCCAGGTTCAAGAGATTCTCCTGCCTCAGCCACCTGAGCAGCTGGGACTACAGGCACGAGCCACCATGCCCAGCTAATTTTTGTATTTTTAGTAGAGATGGGGTTTCACTATATTGGCCAGGCTGGTCTTGAACTCCTGACCTCATGATCCACCCGCCTCAGCCTCCCAAAGTGCTGGGATTCCAGGCATGAGCTACTGCGCCTGGCCTATTCTACACATTTTGAACCTACTGTGTGCAGGTGCTCTGCTCGGGGTTATGGAGAGGATGGAGATGAACATGACAGCTGAAGTAACTCCCCTCACAGCAATCATGCTTGAGTGTGGGAGACTCACAGTTAACTGGAAATCAGAGGCACAAAACAGCTTGAAGCCCTGCTCCTCCTTCTCCTCAGAGGGAGTCAGGAAAGGCCTTCTAGGTGAGGCCTGAGGGGGAACAGGCCGGGCACAGGTGGGGGTGGAGTGTAAAGGGGAGAGCTCTAGGCAGAGGGAAAGCAAGTGTGGGTGTCTGCAGTAAGAAAGGATGGGAGAGAAATTTCAGGAATTGTATGGCTGAAGCCTGACCTACGAGAAGGGAAAAGAGACATGAGACTTCGGGGAGGGGCAGTTTTCTAGTTCTTATAAAGCTCCTGGACTTGGGGGGCAATAAGGGTCATGGTGATTTTTAGGCTGAGGTGTGCCAAGATTAGGTTTGCATTTTAAAGATCATAGCATGGCCGGGTGCAGTGGCTCACGCCTGTAATCCCAACACTTTGGGAGGCTGAGGCGAGTGGATCATTTGAGGCCAGGAGTTCTAGGTCAACATGTTGAAACCCTGTCTCTACTAAAAATTAGCCAGATGTGGTGGTGTGTGCCTGTGGTCCTAGCTACTTGGGAGGCTGAGGCAGAGAATCACTTGAACTTGGGAGGAGGAGGTCGCAGAGAGCCAAGATTGTGCTACCGTACTCCAGCCTGGACAACACAGCAAGACTCTGTCTTGAAAAAAAAAAAGATCATAGCAGGGGGGCATGGGCTGGAGGCAGACAGGACTGGTTGTAGGGAGCAGAAGTTATCCAGTCAGGAGAGGACGGTGAGATCTAGATCTAGATGAGCTTACTGATGGGGAAAGGCTTTAAAAAAAGAAATTGAGATAAGAGGAAAGCTTCAATGGAATGTCCGGGAGTAAAGCCGATTGTATATTCCATCTACTGAGATAGGGAAAACCACCTTAGGCCTGGAGGTGGGACATGCTGGCAGCAATACTGCTCCTTAAAGCATTGAGATGTTTATGTATATGCACATCAAAAGCACAGCACTTTTTTACCTTGTTTACGATGCAGAGACATTTGTTCACGTGTTTACCTTCTGACCTTCTCTCCACTATTATCCTATTATCCTGCCACGCCCGATAATGATCAATAAATACTAAGGAACTCAGAGGCCCTTGCCGACGTGGATCCTCTGTAGGCTGAACGCCGGTCCCCTGGGCCCATTTTTCTTTCTCTATACTTTGTTTCTGTGTCTCTTTCTTTTCCAAGTCTCTCTTTCCACCTAACGAGAAACGCCCACAGGTGTGGAGGGGCAACCCACCCCTTCACGTGACAGATGTCCCAGCAGTTCTGACGCACCTAGGTGAGTGGGGTGGGTGGCAGGGCATATGTACGTGTTTTGAAAAAACTCTCAGTCGATTTTTGTTCATTCCTCCCCCAAAAAACACGTTCTACATGCCCTTGAGAAGACGGGACATCTAGAGATCCTGGAGCCTTGGGAAAATGGCCTGAGGTCGGCGGTTGACACGTTACTATGGATACTCCATAGCTTGGAGTGCCAGTCAGGGCACACCCTTTGGACGTCACCCGGAGCCGACTGCAGCACCTGGCAAAAGGCAGACCCACTTCCCGCTCGGCTCCGCCCAGAGCAGGGGGCGGGCGGATAGGCGATTCTCTCCAATCACAGTTCCAAAAGGAGTGTGAGCTTTTCTCTTTACCATCGTGGCCTTTCACATCCCTAGACCCTTCTAATTGCAGTCTTCATCTCATCCTTCCTCTGCTTTCAGGAAGGCCTGTGCCTTTTGCCTACATGAGGCCTTCTCCCACCCCATTCCAACTGCCAGGTTTTTATGTCTTATTTTCCACTGTGTTCTTGTTTCTATCGTAAAGATAGAGATGCTTACCCTCCTTCTGCCTTGTGTAACTGTCCAGTTTTCCCATTACGCCATGTGTTTCTGAAAGGCAGGAAATTATATCTTAGATAGCACTGGCAGAACTCCGGTACATAATAGATGTTCCGCAAATGTTTATGTTTGTTGAGCAAATGCATGCCCTCATTAGAGGTGCAGGACAATCTGACCTAACTACTACAGGGTTTTGCAAGTGTTTAGACTTACTGTGGCCTACAGCAAGAAACATATCTTACTTGCAACCCAGTACAATGAACACATACATGCCACACAAAATGGAAATCCTTCACAAAATAATATTTTCTCTAATTCTTAACATGTATTCTGATTCTTTTCTTTTCAAGACGAGTCTCACTCTGTTGCCCAGGCTGGAGAGCAGTAGCGCTATCTTGGCTGACTGCAACCTCCACCTCCCAGGTTCGAGCGATTCTCTTGCCTCAGCCTCCCGAGTAGCTGGGACTACAGGTGCCCACCACCATGCCTGGTTATTTTTGTATTTTTAGTACAGACGGGGCTTCACCATGTTGGCTAGGCTGGTCTCGAACTCCTGACCTCAAGTGATCTGCCTGCCCCAGCCCCTCAAAGTGCTGGGATTATAGGCGTGAGCCACTGCACCTGGCTAATTTTTGTATGGGGTTTCACCATGTTGGGCAGGCTGGTCTTGAACTCCTGACCTCAAATGATCTGCCTGCCTTGGCCCCCCAGAGTGCTGGGATTACAGGTGTGAACTACTGTGCCTGGCCTACATTTACTTTTATTTATTTATTTATTTATTTATTTATTTGAGATGGAGTCTTGCTGTGTCATGCTGGAGTGCAACGGCGCAATCTTGGCTCACTGCAACCTCTGCCTCCCGGGTTTAAGCAATTCTCCTGCCTCAGCCTCCCAAGTAGCTGGGACTACAGGTGCGTGCAACCACGCCTGGCTGATTTTTGTATTTTTAGCAGAGATGGGGTTTCACCACGTTGGCCAGGCTGGTCTTGAACTTCTGACACCTGCCTTGGCCTCCCAAAGTGCTGGGATTACAGGCGTGAGCCACCGTGCCCAGACTATATTTACTTTTAAATGGTCCTGAGCAACTAAATTCATTTCATGATCTATTGAAAAATGCTGACTAATGAACACATGTATACTTGAATATTATTTGATGTCTTTCCTTGGGTTCCTCTCTGGTTTAAATGACATCAACACCCTTACTCTTTCCTAAGAACTGTTTTTATCAATAATTTAGCATGGTCTTTTTCCAGCTTCTTGCATTGTCTCCAAACTAAGACTCCAAGAAAGGCCTGGTCGTTGCCAAGAGCATGTGGATTACTTCCCAGCACCAAGACTTCCAGCTCCAGCTCGATCCAGCTCTTGCTCTCCATCAGTCAGGTGGGCTTTCCAAATGACACAACTCCACATCCACCCGCCCTTGGGAATCTTCTATCTGTTTGGCCCCCAAGTAATTCACTCTAGGATTAGAAAAGACGGCCGGGTGAGGTGGCTCACTTTGGGAGGCCGAGGTCTGGAGTTCAAGACCAGCCTGCCCACCAACATGATGAAATCCCGTCTCTATTAAAAATACAAAAATTAGCCGGGTGTGGTGCACATCTGTAATCCCAGCTACTTGGGTGGCTGAAGCATGAGAACTGCTTGAACCCAGAAGGCAGAGGTTGCAGTCAGTCAAGACCATGCCACTGCACTCCAGCCTGGGTGACAGAGCGAGACTCTGTCTCAAAAAAAAAAAAGAAAAGAAAAGAAAAGAAAAAAAAAGGAATCAGTCCCTTCTCATAAAGCATTTACATTCGAGTTGTAGTTTCAGGGTCCTTGTTTGTTTCCCGTTTGTCTGTCTGTCTCTCTCTTGACCAACCCGTGTAGAGTGTTTTGCCAAAAACACACATGTACAAGTTATTAGATTGACTCTTTTTTTTTTTTTTTGAGACAGAGTCTCACTCTATCACCCGGGCTGGAATGCAGTGGCCGTGATTTCGGCTCACTGCAACCTCCGCCTCCCGGGTTGAAGCGATTCTCCTGCCCCAGCCTTCCAAGTAGCTGGAATTACAGGCGCGTGCCGCCAGTCACGGCAAATTTTTGTATTTTTTAGTAGAGACGAGGTTTTACCATGTTGGCCAGGCTGGTCTCGAACTCCTGTCCTCCCAAAGTGCTGGGATTACAGGAGTGAGCCACCGCGCCCGGCCTATTAGATTGGCTCTTTATCCCTGCTGAACATCTCTAGTTCTTCTTCGACTCACTTTGAATCCTGGAAGCACCACTACGTTAAATGTCTCGATGCTAGTAAGAATTTTCGTCCAAATCGCCCAATCAACTCCAGGGCCAGGAAAGGGGACCCCTAGCCGGGAGTGCGGACTGGGCGTGGTCACTGACCCCGAGCGTCCCCTCCTTCTGGCTGACACCGCGGCTGCAGACGCATGAGCTTTCTGCTGGCGCCTGAAGTGTCACTATAAATAATTGAGGCCAACACCCGCGGAGTGACATTCCACCCCGGTAGGCCTGGCCTACAGCTCCCAGCAAGCCTCGCGCAAGCCCGTGGACTCCATCTCCCGGCGGGCCGGCACAGCCCTGCCGGCCGGTCAATGGCCCGCGCTGAGTAGGTTTTTCCCTTTTTACCTGACAGCTGAGAATGTCTGGAAGCGGAGGGGCAGTAGCAGCCCGCCTGGGAATGGGCCACCCCGAATCCCGACCCGAAATAAATGCACCAGCATGCTGGGGCGGGAAAACAGGAGTCACCGACAATAGCAGTTTCACCCTCATCCCACTGAGGGATCCATGTTGGCTCCCGCCCCCATCCCGACAACCCCCTCGAGCCTTGGCGGTGATTGGTGAAAAGACACATCAATCTTATTTCAAGCTGTGATTGGAGGATATGTTGTCAGCCCCCTCCTTTTGGAACTGTGATTGGAGAGAATCGCCTATCCGCCCGCCCCCTGCTCTGGGCGGAGCCGAGCAGGAAGTGGGCCTGCCTTTCGCCAGGTGCTCCAGTGGGCCCCGGGTGACGTCCAAAGGGTGTGCCCTGAGTGGCACTCCAAGCTATGGAGTGTCCATAGTAACGTGTCAACCGCCGACCTCGGGCCATTTTCCCAAGGCTCCAGGATCTCTAGATGTCCCGTCGTCTCAAGGGCGTGTAGAACGCGTTTTTTGGGGGAGGAATGAACAAAAATCGACTGGGAGTTTTTTCAAAACACGTACATATGCCCTGCCACCCACCCCACTCACCTAGGTGCGTCAGAACTGCTGGGACATCTGTCACGGGAAGGGGTGGGTTGCCCCTCTACACCTGTGGGCGTTTCTCGTTAGGTGGAAAGAGAGACTTGGAAAAGAAAGAGACACAGAAACAAAGTATAGAGAAAGAAAAATGGGCCCAGGGGACCGGCGTTCAGCCTACAGCGGATCCACTTCGGCACGGGCCTCTGAGTTCTTTAGTATTTATTGATCATTATCGGGCGTGGCAGGATAATAGGGTAACAGTGGAGAGAAGGTCAGAAGGTAAACACGTGAACAAATGTCTCTGCATCGTAAACAAGGTAAAAAAGTGCTGTGCTTTTGATGTGCATATACATAAACATCTCAATGCTTTAAGGAGCAGTACTGCTGCCAGCATGTCCCACCTCCAGGCCTAAAGTGGTTTTCCCTATCTCAGTAGATGGAATATACAATCGGCTTTACTCCGGGACATTCCATTGCCCAGGGACGAGCAGGAGACAGAAGCTTTCCTCTTATCTCAACTGCAAAGAGGCGTTCCTTCCTCTTTTACTAATCCTCCTCAGTACAGACCCTTTACGGGTGTCGGGCTGGGGGATGGTCAGGTCTTTCCCTTCCCACAAGGCCATATTTCAGACTATCATATGGGGAGAAACCTTGGACAGTACCTGGCTTTCCTAGGCAGAGGTCCCTGCGGCCTTGCGCTGTGTTTTGTGTCTCTGGGTACTTGAGATTAGGGAGTGGTGATGACTCTTAACAAGCATGCTGCCTTCAAGCATTTGTTTAACAAAGCACACCCTGCACAGCTCTTAATCCATTTAACCCTGAGTTGACACAGCACATGTTTCAGGGAGCACAGGGTTGGGGGTAGGGTTACAGATTAACGGCATCTCAAGACAGAAGAATTTTTCTTAGTACAGAATAAAATGGAGTCTCCTATGTCTACTTTCTACACAGACACAGTAACAATCTGATCTTTCTTTTCCCCACAGTCACGTGTACTTGGGGAAGTACTCCCCCGGTGATTCTGACACTCTTGCCCTACGCCTCAGCCACTGAGAACTATTGGTATGGAGGGCCTGTAATTTATCAAGGCGCAGCCTCAGATCTCTCTGCCTCGCAGATACCTTCCTCACCCGGGTCAGAATGACTTGCCTCAGGCTCCTGCCAAAGAGTTTGCACCACTCATTTCTTCCCTGTAATTACTTGTTTGCGTATTTGTCTCCCCACTGGGCTGCAGCTTCTTGTTGGGTAGTGGCTCTGTTTTATTCATCTGTCTTCGTCCCTTCCAAATGCTTGGCAAGGAAAAGTGCCCTTTATAATAAATCGACTTGAATTGGGAGTGGTGGTAGGGAGGCTGTCAATGAGAATGAATTCAGGGTGAAACTAGGTAGGACAATGTCCCAGGATTAGTTTGGGGTTGAGCTGGGGAGCTCTTGGTGTATGGGGGGGGTCCTATTGTGACTATGGTGGAATAGCCATGATACTGAGTGACACTGGGTGAGTGAGGTGGGGGACAGACTAGACAACACCCCACATAACCCATCTTGACAGATGTCTCAGAAAGATTATGGGAATTTCCTGGCCCCCTCTGCAATGTGGGATTCCATTTTGCTACCTCTAGAAGGACAGGGTCTTGTTTTCTTTTTTTTTTTTTTTTTTGAGACAGAGTCTTGCTCTGTCACCCAGGCTGGAGTGCAGTGGCGCGATCTCGGCTCACTGCAAGCTCTGCCTCCCGGGTTCACGCCATTCTCCTGCCTCAGCCTCCCGAGTAGCTGGGACTACAGGCGCCCGCCAACATGCCCGGCTAATTTTTTGTATTTTTAGTAGAGATGGGGTTTCACCGTGTTAGCCAGGATGGTCTCGATCTCCTGACCTTGTGATCCGCCCACCTCGGCCTCCCAAAGTGCTGGGATTACAGGCTTGAGCCACCGCGCCCGGCAACAGGGTCTTGTTTTCATAGCTCTGCCTCCTGCTCAGAGATAAAGGCATGCAAGACCTGAGCTACTACTACAATATCCCACACAGAAGGAGAAAAGCAGGCACATCTGGACTCAAGTTTTGTGGCTGATTCCATGATTGCCTCCAGTGAACAATCTGGGAAGCACAGTGTCCATCTCTCCATTTCAGGGGTACTGGCCCCAACCTCAGCCCATAGGCCTAAGCCCTAGAGACCTTGACACCTGGTGGCTGAGTCAGCATCTCAGTAATGGGCTTTAGAAGGAAACCTGGTGATTCAGGGCCTCAAGAATGGTGTTGGGCAAGCCACCAGACCAGCTGCCTGGGTCTCCTCCTCCTTGTTGAGGTGACAACAAGGAACTCAGTTCAGCTCCTCCCTGGGTACCCAAATTATCCTTCCCAGTCCCAGACTCACAGCTGTCCTCCCTTCTGATTCAGCCCTGATGCTTTTCAGGGGGGTCCCAGAAGTGGGATCCGGACTTGAGAGAATGTCACAGTTCAAAATGATAAGGATGGAAATGGAATGGAACTTTCAGAGAACCCCAATTTTCTACGCTAAGCTCTCCAAACCAACTCTCAAATCCAAGATAGCTGCCTTTCCTTTCTTCACCTCCTCTTCTTAGTTTTCCCCAACTTGGCTGCAAAGTCAGGCTCCCCTCTTCTCTTCCTTAGCCCCTCAGACCAATAAAACATGCAGCCTTTTCTTATTCTTTTAAAAAAATTTATTTTTGACAGGACACGGTGGCTCACACCTCTAATGCCAGCACTTTGGGAGGCCAAGGCAGGTGGATCACGAGGTCAGGAGTGCAAGACCAGCGTGGCCAACATGGTGAAACCCCATCTCTACTAAAAATACAAAAAATTAGCTGGGTGTGGTGGCACGCACCTCTGGTCTCAGCTACTCAGGAGGCTGAAGCAGAAGAATCACTTGAACCTGGGAGGCGGAGGTTGCAGTGAGCCGAGATTGGGCCACTGTACTCCAGTCTGGGTAACAGAGTGAGACTGTCTCAAAAAGAAAAAAATTATTTTGTTTGTTTTTTAGATTTTGTAGAGATGGTGTTTCCCTAAATTGCTCAGGCTGGTCTCGAACTCCTGGCCTCAAGTGATCCTCTCGCCTGGGCCTCCCGAAGTGCTGGGATTACAGGTGTAAGCCAACATGCCTAGCCCCTTTACTACTTCTTTTCTATTTTGGTCACAAAACATTTCCCTGTTGATCACTGTAGTGTGTGTGTGGAGGGAAGTGGGGGAGGTACACTCTTAAGAAATGAAATAGTTAACATCTTGGCCCTAAGATTTGTTTTAGAGATGGAGTCTTCTCATTCTGTTCCCCAGGCTGGTCTTGAACTCCTGGCCTCAAGCAATCCTCTTTCCTCGGCTTCCCAAAGTGCTGAGATTGATTACAAGTGTGAGGTACCACGCCCAGCTACAATCCTTTAATGGCATGTTTTTGGGGGGGTGGCAGGGGGCAGGATCTTTCCCAGGCGGGAGTGCAGTGGCTAGATCTAGCTCACTGTAACCTATACTGTTCCAGTGTAACCTGCACCAAGCCATCCTCCCACCTCAGTCTCTTGAGTAGCCAGGCACACAAGCACACATCACCACACCTGGCTCTAACATGATTTTGCTTTTTGCTTTTGTCATTTTGGCTGCTGTTCTTTTTATCTTTCATTCATTCAAGGTCTGAAGATGGAGATAATAGGAATCTTCTCATCTCAGTGTGCTCTTTAGCCCTTCCTCTTAAACTGATGCCCCTCTCACGCCCTGAGGGATTTGGCCTTGCGTTGCCCTGGAAGGGGTGTGAGTGATCAGACAGGTGACTGGGAGCTGGGACGCCTGAGGCCTGCCTAGGCTGAGTCACCTAGTAATGTTGTTATCATTGTTCCTGTTGAAGTCCCAGCTCAGTTTCACAGACCTTTGTGGAAGCAGCAACAGCTCCCATCCTTCCAACCTTTCTGAAGAAGCCGTGGCCTGATGGTGAGCCGAACGGGCTGGGGGGGGAGAAGAAGGCGGCTGGGGCGGTGGGGAGACCTGGGGCCCGGATCGGTGCCCCTCCTCCCCATGCCGCTGCCACCTCCTCCTCCTCCTTCATGCCGGGGACCTGGGGGAGGGAGGATCTCCTTCTTCTCTCTGTCCCCTGCGCCTCATACAAGAAGCTCCCCCTCCTCATTTTCCCCTCCCACTGCAGGGCCCCCTTGCTCAGTGCTACAGGGGACAGGGGCTTCTCAGCCTTGCCACAGTGCTCTCCCTACCCCAGCCACCCCCCCAACACAGGCTCAACCTGCAATGACACCTGCCTCTGCATCTCCCTCCTGGGGATCCCACTCCACCCCACCCCTAGTCCCGGCAACTCCCCCTCCCTCACACCAGTGCCCCCAGGACTCTCCTGGGCTGCGGGTAGGCCCTTTGATCCCTGAACAGGATTATGAGCGGCTGGAGGACTGTGACCCTGAGGGGTCCCAAGACTCACCCATCCACGGGGAGGAGCAGCAACCCCTGCTTCACATCCCTGAAGGGCTCCGAGGTATGTGTGTGGGTGTGGGTGGGAGCGGGTTAGTGGTGCCTGGGAGCTCCGGTACTTACCCCAGGCTGGGCCTCTGGCAGCGGGTTGAGAACGTGGAGAATTGATCACATGCCAGGGGCCGACACTCTCCCCTCTGTGCCCAGGCTCCTGGCATCACATCCAGAACCTGGACAGCTTCTTCACCAAGATATCCTTTGCGCTAGGCCTGCAGAGGTGGCATGGGAAGGTCCTCTTGAAGCTGGCCCTGTTCTTGGCAGGGAGACTCCGTGAGGGCGTCATGGGTGGGAGACTTGTTGGGGCTGAGGGGAGGCGTGCTCAGGAGAGGCCCCCCGTGCCTCAGGCTTGTTCCTTGACATGCAGTCACATCTACAGCTACCACCAGCGGAATGGCTTTGCCTGCATCTTGCTGGAGGATGTCTTCCAGCTGGGGTGAGATGCTTAGCCCAGGCCCGGAACTCGGTACCCTGGGCCCATGGGTTCCTTCTGTCATTTTGCTTCCTTAATTGTGCCAGCTGCTTCCATCCCATGCTTTCCCAAGCGGCCCAGGGCCTCAGCAGGGGCAGGTTCGGGGAGGATAACCATGGGCTACTCTGGGGGCCGGCGCAGGAGCCCACCTGGCTGTCCCTGATCACTGCAGCATCCCGGCACCCCCCTTCCTCCCGGCAGACAATTTATTTTCATTGTCACCTTCACAACCTTCCTCCTTCGATGCGTGGATTACAATGTTCTCTTTGCCAACCATCCAAGTAACCGTACCAGACCTGGGCCGTTCCACAGCAAAGTGACCTTGTCAGATGCCATCCTACCCTCAGCCCAGTGTGCTGAGAGGTGAGTGACAACCTGGTGGGGCCCTGGGGGTGAAGCATGAGCAGCGGGTAGAGGAGTAGACAGGAACCCCACTTTGTCCCATGATCTAGATAGCAGTTCTCAAAGCTTTTGGTCTTAGGACCAAAAATACACTTAATATACTTTAAGTTGTACTTAAGTGTATTAAGTTGTACTTAAGTTGTATTAAGTTGCACTTAAAGTGTATTAAGTGTATCTTTTTTTTTTTTTTAAGACAGAGTTTCACTCTTGTTACTCAGGCTGGAGTACAATGGTGAGGTCTTGGCTCACTGCAACCTCCACCTCCTGGGTTCAAGCGATTCTCCTGCCTCAGCCTCCCCAGTAGCTGGGATAACAGGTGTGCACCACCACATGTATTTTTAGTAGAGACAGGGTTTCACCATGTTGGCCAGGCTGGTCTGGAACTCCTGGCCTCAGGTGATCCACCCGCTTTGGCCTCCCAAAGTGCTGGGATTACAGGTGTGAGCCACTGTGCCCGGCCTATTAAGTGTATCTTAATTAAAGTGCATTAAGTGTATCTTAATACACTTTAAATTGGTTGAGAATCCTAAAAAGCTTTTGTTTATGGGAGTCGTATCTATCTACATTTTACCTTATCAAAAATTAAAATTAGGCCGGGCATAGTGGTTCACACCTGTAATCTCAGCACTTTGGGAGGCTATGGCAGGAGGGTTGCTTGAAGCCAGAAGTTTGAGACCAGCTTGAGAAAAAAAGTGAGACCACATCTCTATAAAAAATAAAAATTAGCTGGGCTTGGTGGCGCGTACCTGCAGTCCTAGCTAAGCCTAGTCAGGAGGCTAAGACAGTGACTGTCTCTGATCACTGCAGCATCCCTACACCCTCCTCCCTCCCAGCAGACGATTCATTTTCATTGTTGCCTTCACAACCTTCCTCCCTGAATGCATGGATTGTAATGTTCTCTTTGCCAAGCAACCAAATAACTGTACCAGAACTGTACCAGGGCTGTTATTTGGCAGGGAGATAGGAGCTATGATTCTACTGCTGCACTACAGCCTGGGTAACAGAGAGAGACCTTGTTTCAATAAAAAGGAAAAAAAAGAAGGAAATCGTAGCTGAGAACAAATTTAAAATGTAAGAGTGCAGCCAGGCGTGGTGGCTTACACCTGTAATCCCAGCACTTTGGGAGTCCGAGGCGGGCGGATCAGAAGGTCAGGAGATCAAGACCATTCTGGCCAACATGGTGAAACCCTGTCTCTACTAAAATATACAAAAATTAGCCAGGTGTGGTGGCGGGCACCTGTAGTCCCAGCTACCCTGGAGGCTGAGACAGGAGAATCATTTGAACCCGGGAGGTGGAGGTTGCACTGAGCCGAGATTGCGCCACTGCACTCCAGCCTGGGCGACACAGCAAGACTCCATCTCAAAAAAAAAAGAGTGTACAAGCACACATTTCATCAGCTGTCAGTGTGATGTGACGTGTTCATGTGTCTTGTAGCCTCTGGAAAACTCCACTGCACACTCAGAGAACAAGAATGAAAACATCAGAAAGCATTAGGATTATTTGGAAAAAGTTTGATTTTGCACACTTGTGAAGGCCACTTCAGCACCCACCCCCTGCCCCGGGCCCTACTTTGAGAGCTGCTGGTCTAGCTAGATCCCCCTCCTCATGACGGTTTTTCCTCGCTCCCGAAGTCTGGTCTGCCTCTTTCTCAGGTGCCCACCTTTCTCCCCCACTGCCCGCCCAACCCCATACAGGATCCGCTCCAGCCCGCTGCTGGTCCTCCTCCTGGTCCTGGCTGCGGGGTTCTGCCTGGTCCAGCTGCTTCGCTCAGTCTGCAACCTCTTCAGCTACTGGGACATCCAGGTGTTTTACAGGGAGGCCCTGCACATCCCCCCGGTGAGCTGGGTGGCTGTGTCTGTGTGGAGGGTGCCATGAGAGGGTGGGCAGAGAAGAGGGGAAGAAGTGGGACTGTACAGGTGGAAGGGCCAACTGGAAAGAGGGCGGAAAGAGCGAGGTCTTATTGACACCTGCCCTAGGCCCAGAATAATGTCAGGAGGGGGCTACCACCACTTAGAGAGCATGGCCCTCACCCTAAGGGAGTTTAGTTTATTTAGATGGCTCATATGAGATGATATATAGTTACATGTTTGTGCTAAAAACATTGATTAGAGAAAAGAGAAAGGGCAGTCATCTGGCTTTTCAGAGCTGGAGGAATTTGGGTTTGGCTTCAAAGGGCAGGACAGGAGGGGAGGGGAGCACATTCCAAGCCCTAGTGCAGGAAGGTGGGGAAAAGCCATGAGCTTTTGGAAGCTGCAGTGAGGAGATGGACCCACCAGCCTAAAACAGAGCCTTCAAAGCCATCCCCCGCATTGCAGGAAGCCACTGCATTGGCCTGTTCACTGTCCACTGCTTATGCTCTGCCCTTTGTTTCCTCACCATCTTGAGTTTGCTCCTCCCTCCTCTGTATCTAAGTTCTTTCTTTGAGGCACAGCTTGAAGGTAGCCTTCTGCAGCTTGCTTCCCTTGCTCCCCTGGGAGGTCCGGAGCCCTCTGTACAGCCTTTATGTGCAGCAAGGGGAGAGGTCTTAGAAGGCCCCTGAGCAGAGGAGAGGGAGGAGGCCAGGGAAGCAGAGGTGGTGAGAGTGGAAGCTGGACCTCGGATTGGCTCTGGCGGGAGACTGCTCACCCGTCTCGTTCTCCTCCTCCTTTCTTTCCCCTCCTCCCCTATTCCTTCCAGGGGAAGGGAAGGGAAGACACTGGGATGGACTGGAGAGGCCAGCCTGGGGGACTTGACTAACCTGGACTGGGAAAGCTGAGTGAAACTGGGCTGAAGTGAGGTTTGCAGCCTCCAAATGAGATCTGACAGTGCCCCACTGCCAGATGTGGACATAGCCCAGGTCCTGGGAAGGCTTCAGTTGACAGAGCTGAAGATGGCCTGGAGTCGGGTGGGGCTGGGAGTGTAAAGCGTGCCCAGGCAGAAGGTGGGGAGGATTCTGCTCCAGAGTTGGTGGGTGCGCTGGAAATGGGAAGGAGAGATTCTCCCACGAACTGCCAGACATTCTGGTTTTTGTGTTTTTGTTTGTTTTGTTTCTTTTGAGACAGGGTCTGGGTCCTTCACCCAGGCTGGAGTGCAGTGCTGCGATATTGGCTCACTGCAGCCTCTGCTCCCCAGTAGCTGGAACCACAGGTGCAAACCACCACGCCCTGCTATTTTTTGTATTTTTAGTAGAGACAGTGTCTCACCATGTTGCCCAGGCTGGTCTCGAGCTCCTAAGCTCAGGCGATCTGCCCGCCTCAGCCTCCCAAAGTGCTGGGATTACAGGTGTGAGCCACCGCCCCCGGCCAGCCATTCTGTTTTGTGTGTACAACTGAGGGGGCCTCAGGCACTTAAGGAGCTGAGAAGCCAGGTCCAGCACCTGGAGGCGTCACCAGGAAGTACATGGCTACTGGCCACATGAATGGCAGGGATGATGAGGAACAGGGCAGTTTAGAAGAGGATGAAGGAAGTAGCGCATGCCCTTGTTAGTGACAGGGTTAAGGGAGGGCAGAAAGAGAAAGGTGGGAGACGGGGACGATGAGGGATGTAGCTTGGCCATGGCGAGTTTGTGATCGCAAACTCAGTTTACGGGTTTTCAGGCCGCACACTTAGGGGTGTGGAGCTTGAGCATCACTGTGGAGAGGAATGGGGGGTCGCTGGCTCTCATCAGTGCCCCTTTCAGGAGGAGCTGAGCTCGGTTCCCTGGGCAGAGGTGCAGTCCCGCCTCCTGGCGCTGCAGCGGAGCGGGGGCCTGTGCGTGCAGCCGCGGCCCCTGACGGAGCTGGACATCCACCACCGCATCCTGCGCTACACCAACTACCAGGTGGCGCTGGCCAACAAAGGCCTGCTGCCGGCCCGCTGCCCGCTGCCCTGGGGAGGCAGTGCCGCTTTCCTCAGCCGCGGCTTGGCGCTCAATGTCGACCTACTGCTCTTCCGCGGTCCCTTCTCGCTCTTCCGCGGGGGCTGGGAGCTGCCGCACGCCTACAAGCGCAGCGACCAGCGGGGCGCCCTGGCAGCGCGCTGGGGGCGCACAGTGCTGCTGCTGGCCGCCCTGAACCTGGCGCTGAGCCCGCTGGTGCTGGCCTGGCAGGTTCTGCACGTCTTCTATAGCCACGTGGAGCTGCTGCGGCGCGAGCCTGGCGCGCTAGGGGCGCGCGGCTGGTCCCGCCTGGCGCGCTTGCAGCTGCGCCACTTCAACGAGCTGCCGCACGAGCTGCGCGCGCGCCTGGCCCGCGCCTACCGCCCCGCCACCGCCTTCCTGCGCGCCGCTGCGCCCCCCGCGCCCCTGCGCGCGCTGCTGGCCCGCCAGCTCGTTTTCTTCGCGGGCGCACTCTTCGCCGCGCTGCTTGTGCTCACCGTCTACGACGAGGACGTGCTAGCTGTGGAGCACGTGCTCACCGCCATGACCGCGCTCGGGGTCACCGCCACCGTGGCCAGGTGCGACGGCAGATGCCCGGGGTGGTGGTGTGTGTTGGTTTCTCTGATCTGGGGCCATGAGAGGCTCCCCCCGAATCCTTACCACTCCCACCACTGGGGCCCTCTAGCCCTGCATCCGACCGCGCGTCCTCCTAACCGCAGGCCCCTTCCCCCCACGGATCCCGCCTTTCAGGTCTTTCATTCCGGAAGAGCAGTGCCAGGGTCGTGGGCCGCAGCTCCTGCTGCAGACAGCCCTGGCCCACATGCACTACCTCCCGGAGGAGCCCGGACCCGGCGGCAGGGACCGCGCCTACCGGCAGATGGCGCAGCTGCTACAGTACCGAGCGGTGAGGGTGGGCGCGACGGCGGGCTGAGGAGGAAGTTGTGGGTTCTGTCTGCGCGGAGGGTCTGTCTGGGAGAGGGCATGGGACAAACGGACTACACGAGGAGTCTAGGGAGTGACTGGGTGGGGAGGCTTCTTGCCCTGGCGGGTCCTGATAACGCGCGTGGGCCCCTCAGCGACCCCTGCTCAGCCTCACCGCTGCTTCCCCAGGTCTCCCTCCTGGAGGAGCTCCTGTCCCCGCTCCTCACCCCGCTGTTTCTGCTTTTCTGGTTCCGCCCTCGTGCCCTGGAGATTATCGACTTTTTTCATCACTTCACTGTGGATGTGGCTGGGGTTGGGGACATCTGTTCCTTTGCCCTTATGGATGTGAAGCGCCACGGCCACCCTCAGGTCAGAGCTGTTCCCTGGCCCTGGGGGGTTGGGTTGGGTAGGAGTTTGCTTGCCTCTCGGGAGCAGACCTGGGTTCCAGCCCTGGCTCCATTGCTTGCTATCTGTGCTCTCGTGCCCTCATCTGTCAGATGGCAACAATGGCAATGTGCTCTCCAGAGCACAGCCAAGGCCAGGCTTGTGAAGACACAGATAATGTCTGTATAGCCCATAATGGAGTTGCTGGCACATAGTAATGTCAGTAAATGGGAACAAAGACCACCTGGGGGTGAGGAATGGGCTTGGCCTGTGGGTGGGGCTGAGTAAGGACTGGTGCCTGGACCAAGGCTGTCAGGATCACCCTGGGCAAAGCACTGAGGCTCAGCCCTATCCCCGAGCTGGCAAGCAGTCCAGGGGTGACAAATAGATGACAGGCCCAGGTTCTGCACTGCTGCTGTATTTTTGGGTGATGGTGAACAAGTCCCCGTTGTGGTCTGTTTCCTTCACGTGGAAGATGGGGCAGTATTTCCTGTCCCACCTGTTCCCATAAGGCTCAGTGTTCTTAGCACCTGAAAGACTGTCCTTGCTCACAGTGGCTCTCGGCGGGACAGACTGAGGCCTCGCTGTCTCAGCGTGCGGAGGACGGCAAGACTGAGCTTTCTTTGATGCGGTTCTCCCTGGCGCATCCGCTCTGGCGCCCCCCAGGGCACAGCTCTAAGTTTCTTGGGCACCTCTGGGGCCGAGTGCAACAAGATGCAGCTGCCTGGGGCGCCACCTCGGCTCGCGGCCCCTCCACCCCAGGGGTGCTCAGCAACTGCACCTCGCCCCTGGTGAGTCCCAAGCCTGGCCTCCCCTTCTGCCCTCATCCCCACAACTCCTCTCCAAACTCTTCCCCTCTAGCCTCACCTTAGGTAGTAACCTGCCTCACCAGCCCCCGCCCCCAGCCTGCTCTCCTGCCTTCTTTAGGCCTCTGCGCTTCCTCCCTACTCCCTTTCTGTCCTCTCTTCTGACTTCCTCTTTGGCTTTCCCTCTCCACTTGCACCCAGCCTGAGGCCTTCCTGGCCAACCTCTTCGTGCACCCTCTCCTGCCCCCGAGAGATCTGAGCCCGACAGCCCCCTGTCCAGCTGCGGCCACAGCCAGCCTCCTTGCCTCCATTTCCCGAATTGCCCAGGACCCCAGGTGAGGAGTGGAGGCTGAGATGCAGGGGTGTGGGCTGACCCTCTAGGAGTGGGGAGCTGGGGCGCTGCGGGGATTCAGAAGGGGAGCCCTCTGGGGTGTGGTGGGAGGAGGGCATGTCTTTTGACCTGCTTCATGTTGTGTTCCAGCTCTGTGTCCCCAGGAGGCACTGGGGGCCAGAAGCTGGCCCAGCTCCCAGAACTTGCTTCTGCCGAGATGAGTCTCCATGTCATCTACCTGCACCAGGTGAGTAGAGGGGTGCCCAAAGGAGAAATGTGGGAGAAGGCAGGTGAACAACATGGAGACTGAGGCGGGGCGGAGTCTACAGAAGGGTCTAGCAGAGTCGCAGGAGGAGGCTGAAAAGCCCTCTGCCTCTAGCCCAGGTACTTGGCCCTGCCCTCCTTGGGGGACGGCCCTCATTCCTCCTCCCTTCCATGCAGCTTCACCAGCAGCAGCAGCAGGAGCCGTGGGGCGAGGCTGCAGCCTCCATCCTGTCCAGGCCCTGCTCCAGCCCCTCACAGCCACCCTCGCCTGATGAGGAGAAGCCATCCTGGTCAAGTGACGGTGAGGAGGGTGGGGCCTGCAGGGGACAGAGCCTGGTGGACACTGGGCATCATGGAACTGCCCAGCTGATGGCCTTTGTCACCAGGCTCCAGTCCTGCCTCTAGCCCCAGACAACAGTGGGGAACCCAGAGGGCCCGGAATCTGTTCCCTGGAGGGTTTCAGGTGACCACAGACACCCAGAAGGAGCCTGGCCAGGCCTCTTGCGCTGACTGAGACGACTCCTCAGGGTCAGTAGTGCCTCCTGTGAGGGGAGGGAGAAAGGACTGCATAGGTAGTTGGTTCGGAGTCAGACTTGAAGCGCTGGGAGCAGTGGTGGGAATTTGGGGTGATGGGAGGTGGTCATCTCTGGAACCGACCCCTGGACTGCTTGCTAAGGGCCATCTCCTCCCACAGGTACCCCGGCTTCCGCAGCCACAGGAGATTGGAGGGTGGAGTGGAAAACACAAGGAGTCATCGTTAGAGGCCCCATAGATGACAGGCCCAGGTGCTTTAGTTGGGCAGGACCTGGGAGTCAGTGAGGAACTCGCCCCGAGAACAGAGAAAAGGTAGGAAAGGAGAGGAGATGCTGATGGCATCTGGAAACAAGTCTTAGAGATGGTCTCCACCCGGAGGGGATAAGGGGAGACACCCACAACTGGAATGTGTCCTGGAGCAGTTGCCTGGGAAGAAGTCCTCAAGTTTCCTCAAGGTGGGGGACAGAGGTCAAGGATGAGGCCGAGCTAAATGGAAGGGCGACAGTGAGGCAGGTGGGCTTTAAGGCTGTGGATTCGTCATGCTGGCGGCTGCCAGCAGCACTTTCAGGTTCCTTGGGGCTTGCAGGGGATGGGGACTTGTGAGTGGAAAGACGGGAGGGCTGATGTTTTTGGACTTCAGCACGGGTGTGATGTCTCAGGAAGTGGGTGTGGCTCCCCATCCTGTATGAAATAAGCAGTAAAGCTTGCTCATGGCTGTTGCACGTCTCTGTGACTCTTCTTTCTGGCAGGCCCCACTCCTGGCAGCTGAGTGCTGCACCTGCCTTCTCGATCACGAGCCTGAGAACTGCACGGGGGAGCAGCCCAGACTGGCTGGAAACCATGTTTTCAGAGTACAGGGTCAAGTGGTGTGTAGGACTCTCTGTCAAAAGAATGACCCCTTTCCCCGCCACATACCCACAACTGCACAGGTTAAAACAGAAATCTGGTCATTTTATAATTGTAATCCATGCCGGGCACAGTGGCTCACACCTGTAATCCCAGCACTTTGGGAGGCTGAGGCGGGTGGATCACGAGGTCAGGAGTTCAAGACCAGCCTGGCCAACATGGTGAAACCCCGTCCTTACTAAAAATACAAAAACTAGCTGGGCGCGGTGGCAGGCACCTGTAATCCCAACTACTCGGGAGGCTGAGGCAGGAGAATCATTTGAACTTGGGGGGCAGAGGTTGCAGTGAGCTGAGATCACGCCACTGCACTCCAGCCTGGGTGGCAGAGGGAGACTCCATTTCAAAACAAACAAACAAACAAACAAACAAAACAAAAAAACTGTAATCCACATGAGCTGGGTTAGGCACTTTAGTAGTTCTCGTAACATCTGGCACAGTCTCTTACGGTAAATCTTCGATAATAAATACTTTAGAGATTAGACTTTACAGGTAAGATAATCCTGAGAGAGATAAGAGGAATCTAACACTCGCCTAAGAAACAGAAAAGGGGTAGCAGTAGGCCCTGGGGTACCGCTGCTGGGAGGGGCCTTCCAGATTTAGGCGGACCCAGGCCGGAGGCCTAGAGAGGGAAAGAGGCGTTTTGCTCCTTCCTGGAGGAATAATGCTGAATCCTTGCAGCCTCTGGACAGATGTGAGAAGGCACCACCTCAAGAGGGGAGGAGAGGGGCTGATCCTGGTCCGTCGGACCTGAGTCGGGCAGCCGCACTCCCGGAACTGGAAGGGAAAGCCAGGTGGCTCTCAGGGGCTGTTGGTGTCTGAGCCGAGCGGGTCGAACGCCCAGGGCACTGCGCCCCGCAACTGCCGCTCCTGCAAGGAAAAGCTCTGGGTGCGTATGCGGCTTGTCACCTCCTGGGTGCGCAGCGTGAGCCCGAAAATGTCTTCGTGGTAGCGTTGCTGATCCTGTCGGAAAAGAGCGCAGTGGATCAGAACCCGACTCGGAGACCTTAGCAGGAACCCCGCACGCCCGGGCCCTGGTCCCCGCCTCAGGCCCGCCCCGCCCCTCCGCACCCGCAGCACGCCGATGACGTCGCCGGCTTCGTCCAGCTCCATGTCGCCCTCCGTCGCCAGGATGCGCTGCACGGTCTGCAGGACGTTGGTTGCCATGGTGACATCGCCGCAGACAAACATGTGGCCCCGCTCGAGGCACAGCACGCGGTGTACCTCCGCAGCCAGTTCCGTCCTCAGGATGTCCTGCACGTAGGTCTGCGGGGCGGCGGGGTTAGAGCGGGCCCTGGTGGGGATGGGCGCGGGGGCGCAGCCCGGGGCTGCCGGCTGGCCCTGGGCGTGAAAGTCTCCGGAGCGGGCCAGGTGGGGCCTGCGTGCCCTGGGACCGTGTCAAGAGGGTCAGAGCCAAAGGGGCGGGAGGAGGCGGGCCTAGAGGGGCACGAGGGTGGGCCAGAGTGTGCAGGGGTGGCTGAGTGGTCGTGGGAGGCCACGGGAGGGCCATGGTCGGTGTGCCCCGCTGGAGAGCGCGAGTCCTCCCCTGTCTCCCTATCTTCAGGTTACCATTGCGCCCTCAGGGTCTCACACCTTGGGGTTGTCAGGTTCCCGGGAGAAGGCGGTGAGGACTCGGCCAAACACCCCGCACTGCTGGGCGTTCTGCACCTCGTCGCGGTAGAGATGGTCGAGTTGGGAGCATCGGCAGCCGAACACCAAAGTCATGGGAGTGGGCTGCAGCCCTGCAAGCAACCCCGCGCTTGGGAAGGCTCTTCTCCGGGGCACAGTGCTAATGGGGCCTCCCCACAGGCCACCATCGCCCAGCCTGGCAGCCCAGCGTTTTGGGCTGAAGCCACCATTATTTTGGCTGTTTCATCTCTAAGGGAGTGCAGAATGCTTTCACAGAGACCCTGTACAGCCCTGATTTACAGAGGGAAGGGAAGCGCGGGTGAGGTGGTGGCCCCTGGTGGAGCTGCGCTAGAATGCGCGGCTTGGGACTCAGAATTCCATGCCCTTTGCATTGTGTGACATCGCAGTCCCCTTCCCTGCTCCCACTTCGTATTCTCCCACACTTTTAACTCTCCTCCCAGTCACAACCCTCTTCTTTTGATTGACAGACCACCCTGGGCACCCCATGCTCAATCTGAACACCTTGTAGCATCCTTAGGTCTTGGACAGACCTCGGTCAGCTCTGGCACAGTCAAGAATCCACCTTGGGCAGTTCTTCTTTGAGTCTTAGCCCTAGTCCCTTCGAAGATTCTATTTTCCTTTGTCCTTAATCCAGTCAACACCTACTATGTACCAGGCACCAGGAAGCTAGACACACAGGGCCCAGCCCTTGCCTTCAGTACCTGCCCTCCCCTTGGTCTCATGAGCGTCTTTTCAGCTTTGTGGCCTCTGTTTCCTGCCCTCTCTTTCCTATCTATTTCCTGCCTTCTAGCCCCACCCCTCTGTCCCTAGACTGTGACTCCCTCCAGGCAGTCCTTTAGTCCCCAGCCTCACCTTTGCTCTCAATGTCATGCAGCCGCTCCTGCCAGAATCCCCGGAAGGGGGCAATGCCAGTGCCTGGGCCCACCAGGATGCAGGGCAAGCTGGGATCGGGTGGCAGCCGGAAGGAGGGAGCCCTGGCAGGAGAGACACTCCATCAGGTCCCCTTTGCCTTCCCTGCCCCACCATTCTCACCATGCAGGGTGGGTGGAGCAAGGAGGACCCAAGCTCAAGTCCTTAAAGCAGTGTCTGGCTCGTAGGAAGCATGATGGGTTTATTAAGAGAACTCTGGGCCAGGCACAGTGGTTCACGTCTGTAATCCCAGCACTTTGGGAGGCCGAGGTGGGAGGATTGCTTGAGCCCAGGAGTTTGAGAGCAGCCTGTGCAACATAAAGAGACTTCCCCCATCGCAGAAAAAAAAAAAAAAAAAAGGAACTCTACTTGCCGAAACTCCTTGGATCTCTGGTTTCTGGAGATTGCGCCAAAGGAAATATAGTTCATTTTGGATTGAAGAATACTTAGATGACTCAGGGGATTTAGAAAATGTGGGGAGGGTGAAAGACACTTTCAGTTCATAATGGGTTCGCTGAGTGTGTTTATTTAAGTATCCTTAATAGTGGTATTTAGTTTATGTTCAGTAGATGCGTACGGTTTATTTGTAATTTAGCCACCTGGGTGGATTTGAGTCACCAGGCCCAGCTGATGGCAGCCTAGGAACTGTTCTCAGTCCTACCAGGACTTTTGGTTCCTGGCTGCAAGAGCGGGCAAGACTTCTGGACACAGCATGAAGGAAGGGTCTCTTAAAATCCTTCACCCTCGGTCCGGGTGCAGTGGCTCATGCCTGTAATCCCAGCACTTTGGGAGGCGGAGGCGGGAGGATCATGGGGTCAGGAGTTCTAGACCAGCCTGGCCAACATAGTGAAACACCGTCTCTACTAAAAATACAAAAATTAGCCGGGCGTGGTGGTGGGTGCCTGTAATCCCAGTTATTTGGGAGGCTGAGACAGGAGAATCTCTTTTTTTTTTTTCTGAGACAGAGTCTGGCTCTATTGCCCAGGCTGGAGTGCAGTGGCGCAATCTCGGCTCACTGCAAGCTCCGCCTCCCAGGTTCACGCCATAGGAGAATCTCTTGAACCCAGGAGGCGGAGGTTGCAGTGAGCCGAGATTGTACCACTGCACTCCAGCCTAGGTGACAGAGCAAGACTCCATCTCTTGGAGGGGGGGAGCCTTTGCCTTCTTTGAGTCCTTGGTGACACCAAGGCCAAGGGTCGTCTTAACCCTAACTAGTAGTTCTCCCTGGATTGAGTGAGGATTTAGTGACTGTAGTTCCCAGGTGCCATGCTGCCCAACATCAGACAGCCCAGGGACATAGAGAGGAACACAGAAGCTTTCGGAAAGCCACAGGGCCAGCCGGTTTGATCCCAGCTCTGGCTCTGAGAGCTGCAGTTTCAGGCCAGAACTCTGAGTCCAGATGAATGAGAGAGCCAAAGCTTAGCCAGAGTTCTGAAGTGACCTAATGACACCACATCCTTGACATGTTACAGAGCTCCTTCCTGTTTCCAGTAACACCCCTCACCAGTGACAATCCTCACTCCTCACCAAAGCTGCCACCCTGACCCTGGGCAGCTCCCCACCAAGTCCTCCATCTCACTTACCCCCGGATGAAGCAGGGCACAGGGTCTCCAGGCTTGAGTTGGCTTAGCCACGTGGAGCAGACTCCATAGTGCAGGGGGCCCAGCCCATCTGGGGGTGGGAAGGAGAGGCCGGTAAGCGGCCAGAGAGAGGCCGGTCCCACCCCTGCTGTGGCCAGGCCTGCTGCTGCTCGTTGCCTCACCCTGGGTCCTGTATGCCAGCACAGCTACAGTGAGGTGGATCTGTCCTGGGTGGGTGCTGGGTGCCGAGCTGACTGAGTAGTACCGGGGCTGGAGCAGAGGCAGCTGGGTGAGGAGCAGTGGGGCAGGCAGTGCCACCGATGGGAACTGCTCTAGCACCTCCAGCAGCGTGGGGCAGCGGAACCACTTCCACTCCTCATAGCGTCGGGGATCCTGAAAGGGCAGGATGCAGTGGGTTGGGGGCCCCACAGCCCTTCCTAGTAACCTCCCTTCTTGACCCCTCCCCCCCCGGGCCTCTTTAGGGTTTCTCCCTCCTCAGTTCAGGCCAATAGAGCTTTCTGTAAGACCTGGAGAATCCAGCCATGAATTCCTCCCTGAGGAGCTGGGTCTTAAAGCACCAGTGCATGTCGGCCAGGAGAAGAAAGTCCAGGGGAGACTTTGCATGGGGGTTTCCTGCCACTGGGGCCCCCCCAGCTCATCCCGTCTCTCTAGCCCCTGTGCCTCACTGGGGTGGCCCCCAACCTGGCTGAGGGCCTCCAGCTCCTGCTGTTCCCTGGGCTCTTCTGCCAAGGTGCTGAGCAACCGCAAGAGCTGAGGGCTGGGCGGGGAGGTGATGTCCAGGAAGAAGGTGAGAGCCTGGCTCAGCGTGCACGGGGGCAGCCGGGGGTCCCGCACCCAGCCGGGGGGAGGGCCACCTGGGGATAGTGCACAGGGAGCTCTGAGGACAGGGCCCAGCAGGACTGCAGTACCTGGGCTGATGTTTGTATTTTGGTGACTGTTAGAGAGCCTGTCCTTGAGCAGCGGGGTGGGCCTATCTGGGTAGCCTCAGTGTGTTGTTTGGGGGCCCCTGGCTGGACTGGGTTGGTCTGGGCTCCTCTGCCTCTGACTCCACCCCCTTATTTTAAATAAAGCCCAGGCATTGATGTGGCAGCAAATAGCCCCAGAGCCAGCTCCAGAGCAAGCTAGATTGCTAGGGGAGCCTTGGAGAGGAGCCCGGAGGGAGGGGACAGCCTTTTGGTGGGGGTGCATTTGAGGGTGTGGGGATGGTCCAGCAACAAGGCTAGCCCGGCAGTGGGCAGCACAGCCAGCTCTGAGCCTGCCTGCTGAGCTGTGGAGGAGGTGGCCACCCCCTGGATCGGGTCCTGAGCTCCTGGAGGCCTGGGGCCGGGGGTGGGGCTGGGCATGGGGCTGGTGTACCCTGTTGCATCCCAGGCTGCCCCTCACCAGGGCTGCCCTTCTCCAGCTGCTCTACTGCCACGGGCTCAGTGGGCCCCGGCGGGTCCTCCACGCGGCTCAGCAGCGCCTCCACAAGGCCGGGCCGGTTGGGTGGGCAGACACCTATGTGGTCCCCCGGCTGGTACTGCAGCCCCTCCTGGCCTCCGGTGTCCAGGCGCACCAGGATGGTGGCCCTCCTGGGGGTGGGGAGAGGGGCACTTATGGGGAGTCAGAGAGGGGTGGGGGTGGGAGAATGTGGGAGGAGGAGGGTCCAGGGTCAGGGTGTACAGGACAGGGGTTGGGGGGCGGTAAAGCCGTCGTCCTCACGTGGACTTGCTGCTTTGCAGGTTTTCCACTGAGAGGATTGTAGCCTGGAACATCTTCCGCCTGTGCACGTGGATCAGACCTGGAGGCGGGGAGGGGCAGACGAGGCAGCCTGAGCTAGGGAGCAGGGCCTGGCCCCAGAGTGCTTTACTCCCGGGGTGTGGGGGCCTCAGAGAACCAGCCGGGTTAGGGTGAGGGCAGGGCCCACCTGGCAGCAACTGCAGGCCCTCGGCCTGGGCGCTCAGCCGGTACCTCTGGCGCTTCCAGCTCCGTTTGGGGCTGAAGATATCTCGGGCGGCGGCCTTGGCATCCTCTCCCACACAGAAGGTCTCACAGGCGGCCTGCGGGATAGGCCGGTGAGGGCTGAGGACCTCCTGCCACCAGGGGTCGCCCTAGTGAGGCGCCTGGGCGGCTTCACTGCATCTTGCTCCTGGAGGGTTGGCAGCCCCAGTGGCTGAGGCCGGCGCCAACGACAGCACCTTTTCCGCCAGCCCATTTCATGGATTGGCCGCTGGGCCCAGGGACCCGGCTGGCTCCTTCTCTGCACGTCCTGACTGGTGCATCGTTCCTTATCTGGTGCGTGTTAATCCCGTGATCCGAGAAGCATAGTGCTTGGTACACAGTAGCTCTGTGAAGGCGTCTGTGTGTTCAGACCTGCATTCAAATTCCGAATCCCGTACTTACAGTGACATGCCTCAGTTTCCCCATCTTTACACCTCGTTGTGTTCTGGTGAAGATTAAATGAGATACTTTATGTAAAGCCTTTAGCTTTCTACAAAGTGCGTGCAGATACTAAGTGCTCCTGGGAAGGGACGCACAATTCGGGCGGCAGAGGGGACCCCACGGGGCAGATACCTGGGAGGGTGTGGATCCTGTCGACTCCTGGTCAGGCACACAGCTGGAAAACTGCTGGGCCAGTCCCAGGCTTGAAATCCAGGGCTCACCCGTGATTGGCTGAGCCTCATATCACCAAATCCTGTTAATCTTTCTTTTGTGATGTGTGTGAAGTCTTATATCTCTTCCTTCCTTCCTCGGCCTCCTCCCTCCCTTCCTTCCTATCTCCACTGCTGCCGCTCTGCTTAGCTCAGCCTTCCTGCTTCTGGTTTGGTGATGCTGTAATGGATCCTACGCCTCTAAAGTCCTATTCCCAAAACCTTATTATGTGGTCTCATCCCGCTCCAATGGCTCTTTTTGTTTAAATTCTTTAAGTCTTATTTTCCGTTCCCTTCTTCCCAATCAGGGCCCCATGTGTTTCTGCAGCCTGACCTCCGGGTCCCTGAAGTAGCCCTCCCCCTCCCCCTCCTCCTAGGATGCTCTCCTCCTCCAATCAAGGCAAATCTGCTGACTTCCAGCCTGGGCCCCGGGAGAGCAGCACTGCCCTGAACAGTGTGGCACTGGGGAGACTGAGCCCCTGTCAACTGCAGACATGATCCCCAGACAGGCAGCGCTGCCTCTGAGGAAGCCCAGGCTTAAAAAGCCACAGCCCCCAGGGATCCACCTCTCCCTGTGCTTGCATGCCTGGCCCCTGGCCCCGGACCAGTTCTGCGGTGCAGGCACCGCCCCAGGCTGTCTGGCCTCTGACTTCCTGTGGCTTCTGTGCTGGCCTCAGCTTCAGCCCTTGCCTCTGTCTGACCTTCTCTCCGTCCCTTCCTTCTCCCTCCATCCTGCCCATCCTGGGTGGGGTCCCCTGCCCTGCCCTGCACCCCCTCCCTTTGTGTGCCCACTCATGAGGCCCAGCCTGTGCCTGGCTGAAGCTCCCTCCTGCCAGGGCCCTCCCTGCCTGCTCTCTTTCGGCTGCACTTCTGCCTGGGCTAGGCACCCCCTTTGGTCGGCAGGGCCATGTCATCCTCTGCCCCTGACCCAGAAGAGCTGGCTATGCCATGGAGAGATGAGGGTGGATTTTGGAAGGAACAGGAAGGGACCAAAGAACCAAACAGAATCAGGGCAGAGTGAGGCAGGAGGAGGCATCCCAGGTGGGAGGAGTCAGAATAGTGGCTGGGCTGGGCTCACCTGGAAGGCGGCCTGGGCCCAGCCGCGGAAGGCCTCCTCCTGGCCGCAAAGCTCGTCGCCCTGGCCCAGCTGCAGCAGCCGCTCCCCGCCCAGTTCCTCCAGCCGTGTGTCCACCGCACGAGCAAAGGCGCAGAAGTGGGGGTATGCCCGGGAGCCCAGCCCGAACACACAGAACCTGGGGTGCAGGGGTTGTCACTGGAGCTCCCTTCGCAGCCCACGTTTGCCCAGGCAGCTTGCCCACCCGTTGCACCCCTCTTGGTGAGGTCCTGACCTGAGGGTGCCCAGGGCCCCTGCACTGTCTGTGTTACTGGACTCCTTCCTCTTCCGCCGCCAAGAGGACACCAGTGGGTCTGAGCAGGAGATGCTGTTGAAGCGGATCTTATAACTCCTGGCAAGAGAGGACAAAGACAAGGTTGTCACAGCCCTGGGGACATAGCCTAGGCCCAGCCCCAGCCCCAGGGACAGCTTCAGGTTCTCTACCTCTGGGACAGGAAAGGCCCCGCCCTTGGGAGGGGCTGAGGGCCAGCATCCCTGGGGTTCCGAGCCTGGGGCCCTGCCACACCACACCCCCCTCTCTGAAGACCTCAGGATTGTCCCGGCCCTCAGAAGCAGGCAGGTCTGGAGTGCCGTTCCAGCTTGGAAGGGAGGGCATCCTGGAGCCCTGGCTTTTGGTGGGAAAACGACTCGAGGCACAGAGGGAGAGCTTTGCAGACTCCCTTTCTGTTTGTGTCTCCAAATGCGTCAGCTCCCCCAGCTCCCCCAAACTCTCACCCAACTCACTTGTGCTGTTCCGGCCGAGGGGAGCTGTTGTAGGGGCCGGACATCTCCATCAGGGCAGCTGCAAAGCTCTGGCGAGGGGAGTGTTTGCATCAGCGTTAGTTTTGTTTCATTTCAAACTACATAGAAGTTTAAAACTGTACCAGCTGACCCTCATTATTATTGATTTATAACTTTTACTTTTTATTTGTTTTAAAAAAACGATCTGATGTTTTTGAAAAATGACATTACAGAAATGTGTAAAGTGATGAGAAAGAGCACCCCATCTTCCCTCCAGGCATATGCGCCATTGACAGGTGTTAACCTTCCAGCCCTTTTTCCTTGAACTTATGTGCATGTGCATATTTATAGTTTTTTTAAGTAAAAGTGGTACCATCCTGTACTTCCTTGTTTTTAATCAATAATTTATCGCAGACATCCTTCCAGGTCAATACAACAATATTGATGTAAGTAGTATTATTGTTTTTAGATATGGGTCTTGCTCTGTTGCTCAGGTTGGGGTGCAGTGGCTCCATCATAATTCACTGTAACCTCAAACTCCTGGGCTTCAGGGATTTTTCTGCCTTCCTAATAGCTAGATCTATAGGTGCGTGCCACCACTCCTGGTTAATTTTTAAACTTTCTGAAGAGATGGAGTCTCACTGTGTGTTGTTCAGTCTGGCCTTGAACTCCTGGGCTCAAGCGATCCTCCTGCCTGGATTTCCCAAAACATGACCTCAGTCTTTTTAATGGCTATGTTGTACTTCACTGAGACTGAAGGGCAGCTCGGTGGTCTGGGAACAGTGCTCTCAAACGCCCTTGTACGTGTGCCTTGCTCCCACTTTTAAATGCTTCAGCCGGGTAATCCTTAGAAGTGGAGTTGCTGAATCCCCACTTGTTGGGGCAGGCAGATCATCCTTGCAGTTGCAGGGGAGGGCACGGCTCTTTCCTCACTCCCGGCTAACAATGGCTAGGGCAAATCTTTCCTGTTTTAGTGGATTTCATGGGTAGACAAACTCTCAGTTCCTTCGGCAGTGTCCTGGTCACTAGCAGACATTGTGCAGGTCACCCTCCTCAGAAGACCATGGCCCTGTTTGTGCTGCCATGAAGAAGCAGCATCAAGCAGACCTCCCGGGGGAAGGAAGCTGGAAGGAACTGCCTCTGGTGTTCAACTGCAGATGCCTCTGGGTGCTGGTTCCCAAGTTCGCCAGAGTTAGCAAGCACGATTTGAATTTTATTTTTGAATGTTTTGTCAATGTGCAACACAAGTCCAGAGGTGCACACATGTTGTAAATGTACAACTCTATAAGTTTTCACAAACTGAACACACCTGTGCAACCAGCATCCCATCGAGAAACATTACCCATGGCTGGGCATGGTGGCTCACGCCTGTAATCCCAGCACTTTGGGAGGCTGAGGCGGGTGGATCACCTGAGGTCAGGGATTCAAGACCAGCCTGGCCAACATGGTGAAACCCCGTCTTTACTAAAAATACAAAAATTAGCTGGCCATGGTGGTAGGCACCTGTAATCCCAGCTACTCGGGAGGCTGAGGCAGGAGAATCGCTTGAACTGGGGAGGCGGAGGTTGCAGTGAGCCCAGATCACGCCATTGCACTCCAGCCTGGGCAACAGAGTGAGACTCCATCTCAAAAACAAAAACGAACAAACAAAAAAAGAAACATTACCCGCATCCTAGAAGCCACCTTCGTGCCTCCTTCCTGTCACTGCCACCCCCAGCTCAGTGACTAACTCCTCTCCTAATTTCTAACTCCATGGATTAGTTCTGCCTGTTTCTGAACTTTATATAAAATGAACCCTGTAGTACAGTATGTATTCTTTGGTCTGGCTTTTTTTTCTCTTCACATTTTTTGAGATTCACCTGTACTGTTGTGTGTGGTTGTGTTTCGTTCACACTTAGTGTGATATGGCACTTGAATATACCACAATTTATGTTTTTGTCGATGGTCATTTGAATTGTTTCCAATGTGGGGTATTACAAACAAATTTGCTATAAATATTCCTTATTTTTAGTGAATATACCCCGTTTTCTGTGAGCTGTATTCCTAGATTTGTTAAAAATTTGGGATAAAATTAACATACATTGAACTGCACAGATCTTAAAGGGCAGTTTTAATTTGCTTTGCTGTTTGACAGTTTTATTTTATTTATTTGTATTTTATTTTGAGTAGAATTCTTGCTCTGTCACCCAGGCTGGAGTGCAGTGGCGTGATCTCAGCTCACTACAACCTCCACTTCCCAGGTTCAAGCAATTCTCCCGCCTAGCCTCCTGAGTAGCTGGGACTATAGGCGTGCGCCACCATGCCCAGCTAATTTTTGTATTTTTAGTAGAGACAGGGTTTTGCCATGTTGGCCAGGCTGGTCTTGAGCTTCTGACCTCAAGTGATCTACCCACCTGGGCCTCCCAAAGTGCTGGGATTACAGGCATGAGCCACTGCGGCTGGCCTGGCAGTTTTATTTTTTAAAAAAGAGAAAGATTAAACATGCATCTACCCTATGACCTACCAATTCTACTCCTAGGTATTTATCCAAGAGAAATAAAAACATAAGCCCACAAAAGCCGGGTACAAGAATGTTCATAACAGGTTTATTCATAATAGCCCCGACCTGGAAACAGCCCAAGTGTCACCAACAGGAGAATGGATAAACAAACTGGGGATATTCACACAATGAACGGCACTCAGCAGCAGAATGAGTGAAATACTGAGTCACGCAGCAACACGGGTGCGCCTCAAAAACAGACTCAGCAGGAGACGCCGTAATACCGCGTGCTTCCATCTAGGTGCCGTTCTAGAGCAGGTGAAACTAATCTGTGGTGACAGACACTTCTGGCAGGGAGACAGACTGGGAAGGGATTCACGTGAGGAACTGATGAGGGAACTTTCTAGGGTGATGAAAATGTGCTATGCCTTGTGAAGGCTGTAGGTTATATGGGTGTCTATACAACTTTATGCTAAAAAAAGTCAATTGCTGGTGCTATTTTTCTTTAAAAGGTAGGTCAGAATGAGGGCTGAAATGGGCACTAAGGCAGCAAAAAGGCTTTCACCAGATTCAAACTTGCTTAAGATACTGAGGGCCAGGTGCAGTGGCTCACGTCTCTAATCCCAGCACTTTGGGAGGCTGAGGCAGGTGGATTGCTTGAACCCAGGAGTTAGAGACCAACCTGGGCAACATGGCAAAACCCCATCTCTACAAAAAATACAAAAATTAGCTAGGCATCATGGCATGCGCCTGTGGTCCTAACTACTTGGGAGACTGAAGTGGGAGGATTGCTTGAGTCTACGAGGTTGAGGCTGCAGTGAGCCGTGATTGTACTACTGCACTCCAGCCTGGGCCACAAAGTGAGACCCTGTCTCAAAGGAAAAAAGAAAAAAGAGTACTGAGGAAGTACTTAGTGCTAATAAGGCCTTTAACACCTAGAAGCTGGAGCAGGTAAGACTCAGAAATGAGCCTAGCCTGGGGCACCTCAGAGATACCTAAGCTTGCAAGAGAAGGAATTCAATGATGGTACTCTAGCTTTATGTTTCTTTTTAAAAAGTGAAGTTATTTAATCTATGTTGGCATCTAAACAGAGCTCTATTTCTTCTTTTGAAAAAGGAGCCTCTGGCAGGAGGATGTCTTGAGGCTAGGAGTTCAAGGCCAGCCTGGGCAACATAAATAGGTTCCCAAATAAATAAAACAAAGAAAAGAAAAGAAAATGCTGGAATAGTGTTGTACATGTTGTAAATGTACAGCTCTATGGATTTTTACAAACTGAACGCACCTGTGTAACCAGTATCCCATTAAGAAACATTACCCGCATCCTAGAAGCCGCCCCCAGTGACGTATCTCTGTTTTTCTTGTCAGTGCCCGAGCACGGTCTAACCTCTTGGTCAGCCAGGACGTGCCTTCCTTGTATTAAAAACTTGTGCTGATAATGGAAATGACTTGGGGACGCAGTTAAGCAAATGTGCTTGTAGGGAGGCAGCCACATGGGTGGGCTGGGAGTGTGGCTTGTGTGGGGTTTCAGGCTCTGGGGGTCTCTTAGCATCTCCTTAGCATCTCCCTTTCCATCCTGGAGTGCGTGCGTGCGTGCGTGCGTGCGTGTGTGTGTGTGTGTGTGTGTGTTGGGCAGGGTTCCTGCCCAGTCACTCCAATTCTGAGTCTCTCCTCATTCCCAGCAGTCCCTTTCCTGGAAGTTCTCACCTCTCCATTCTCCGGGGGATCCCCATTCCCAAATGTGCTGGTTACTACCAGCACCAGCGTCTCGTGTTCAAGGGACACCACGTCATACTCATCCATACACAGGACCTGTGGGTGGGAAGACAGATGTCCTGGGTGCTGTGGCCCCCGGAGGGCCTGTCCTCCTCACTCTGGCCTCCCTGGCAACGCAAGATTCAGGCCCCAACTTGATCTCTGAACACCTGTGGTTCCGGGTTCCTCATGAATCCTGATTTGTAACACTTCCTGTCCTCCAGGGTACCCCTGGAGATGCTGATAGAGCCCCCTCTTTCTAGCTCCCTGCTCCCCTGGGCTCAGCCCTACCCGGGGATCAAAAGCCTTCCGGAAGAGTCTCCCCAGCTGCTGTGCATAGCTCTGGGCCCGGCCAGTCTCGGAGCCATACAGGATTGTCGCCTTCACTCGCTTCGCCATCACCGTGCCCATGAGCGAGGCGGAGATCTTCACGGCACTGTGGGAGAGGAAGGCGTGAGGGTGTCCCAGGTGCACAGAGGCAGGGCCTCCCCAGGCAAGGGTTCAACCCCCTCAAACAGGGTTTTGGGATACTGAGTGGTAGGCCCAGAATGCTGCTGGGGCAGGGTCCCCCAGGGTGTGTGGTGGAGAGCGGTGCTCCTAGGGTACCCACTTGGCCACTTCTTTGAAGGTCTTCTTCCTGGTGATGCCAGTGCCCTTGGTGGCACTCCCCTTCCAGGGGTCTGGCTGCAGAGAGATGATGGGGTTGGGAGGGGAGGTAAAGAAAAGGAAAGGTTAGAGGTCCCCAGGGGCTGCTTAGAATTAGAGCTGGGCCCAGGCTGGCAGAGCCAGTTAGGGTGGGCACCTGATATCGGAAGGCTGGGGACAGGAAATAGTTGACCATCTCCTGATGGAAGACAGGAGTGAGGCTGCCTGAGATAGGGGGCACGATCCAGGCCCAGTCTGCAGGGCAGCCCCCCCTGGCCTTCTGCTCATTCTCCAGATGCTTCATGAAGGAGGCCGTGGCGGCGTGGTGGTCCACGATCGTGACTTTGGCCAGCTGGAAGGGAGAGAGAGGGGCAAAGGCTCAAACCAGACCCACAGACCTCGCCCATTCTTCCTCCACCACTCAGGTCACCCCAAATCAAATGTGCCCTAGATTACCCCATATCTAACACACCCTGAGTCCCCTCAAACCACAATGTCACCCTCACCCCAAACTGCATCATGCATGGTCATGCTCCAAGTTCAACATGCAACAGCAGCTCTAATCTCCAGCATCTGTATGCCTGGCCCCCAAACCAAACAGCCCACAGAAATTCTCAGCAGGCCCTGGCTTCCTCAAGCTACGACTCCTGGTGTGCCCTTGATCCTGGTATTTGTTTCCAGGATCCAGTGGGTCCCACAAACTTTGATACCCAGTGTGCCCTGAGAATCAGCATGACTGGGCATGCAGTAAACAGCAGGGTCCCTGGCACACAGTAAGCCACCAGATGACAGCACCTGGAATAGTACCTGCCCTGTCCCCGAACCGCAGGCCAGTGTGCGCCATGGCACTGGGACTACGGAACTTCTTCTGCCTGTCCAAGTCCTGCCCTAGTTTCTAAATGGCTGCCTCTCCTCCATCCCCCATCCCTGCTGCCCCCGTACGCAAACCCTTTGCCTTCCTGGCCAGCCTGGGCCCGTGCACCTGGTAACTGTGCAGCACGGCCACATTGATTTCCACTGCTGCCTTGTCTTTCCACAGGGACGAGGTTGTCCGGGTATCCAGGTCCATGCAGACAGCCACATCCTGGGACAGAAGGGTGTGTGGCATCGGTAGGGACAGAGGTGACGGGGGTGGGGTGGGGAGATCATCTCTGTTTCCCATGCATGGCTGGAAGGAGTGAGGTGGGTGGTGTCCACTGGGAGGCCTGGCTGCCTGGTGGGCTGGTTCAGGTTTTTGCCTGTGAAGGCACCTCAGAGCAGAGAGGGACTTCGGGCCAGTCGCTCCTCAGCCCCAGGCTTTAATTTCTCATCTCTAAAATGGGTCTTAACCTTTTCCGAGTCAAGGTCCCCTTTGAGAATCTGATGAAAGCTCTAGAGCTATGGGTCCTATGCCTGAAAGAACAGCTACATGTTCACACCCATCCCCATGCCCCACTCACCCACCCACTCACACCCACACCCACCCACAAACCCACACACTCCCACCCACCCCCACAAACCCACCCACTCACACCCACACCCACCCACAAACCCACACTCGCATCCACCCCCACAAACCCACAATTTCACACTCACCGCCTACACACATCCACACTCACACCCACACACCCACACTCTCACACTCGCCCCTACACACCCCACAAACCCACAGTCACCTACCCCTACAAACCCACACACACCCCCTACATACCCCACAAACCAACACTCACCTACCCCTCCAAACCCACCCACACTCACCCCTTACACACCCCACAAACCCACAGTCACAAACCCACACTCTCACAGTCACCCCCACAAACCCACACTCTTACAGTCACTGCCTATACACACCCACAAACCCACACCCACCTACCCCCACACACCCACACTCACCCACCCCTACAAACCCACAGTCTCACACCCACTACACACCCCACAAACCCACACTCGCACTCACCCACTACACACCCCACAAACCCACACTCTCACCCTCACCCACTCACACCCCCACACACACCCCTCCCACCCACTACCCCTTTGCCTCAGTGGTTCTAGAGCTTGTCCTCAGTTCCCATTTAGGAGGCAACCCTGGACCTGCTCTGATTGTCCCCGTGGCTGGCATTTTGGGGATGGAGTGAGAGCCAGACTCCCACCTTGGACAGGGACATTCGGTGCCTGAGCCCCACCCCGAGCCTTACCTCCAGGATGTTGTAGCGGTGAGGGTCACACAGGTTCCTCGTGCCAATCTCAGTGCTCATGTACCAGCCACTGAAGGGGGCTGCGGGGAACTCCAGGCCCCCAATTTCCAGCAGCATGTTGGACACTGCCGGGAGGGCGTACCAGCGCAGGCCCAGGGCTGCAAACCACTCCAGCCTGGGGGTGTTGGGGTGTGGGATCAGCACCCCCTTGCAGGCCCTTCTTGAGAGGCTCAGGGATGGCCCCCTCCATCCCACCCAGTCAATCCCTTTGGTGCTCACGTGGGGTGCTCCAGGGGCACCTCAAGGATCAGCTCGGGGGGCAGAAGGAAGAGTTCTGGGGGCTCATCTGGGGCCTGCAGCAGCAGTGGCAGCACGTCGAAGCGACCGTTTCCTGGGGTCCAGCCGTGCTGAATGCAGAGCTGTGGGGAGCGGGCCAGAAGGGGGCCTGGGGCTGAACCTCATGCCCTCCTCAGGGACCCCTCCATCCACTGTCTCCTGCCTTCATCTCCAGGATCCCTCATTGGCTGGGTCTCCATGACCACCCAGGCACCCCTCCTTCGGTGTTTTTCATCCTTTATCTCACCGAGGCTCCCCTCTTCCTGCTTGGATCCCCCGAGCCTTCTCCCACTGGTTTCCTCATTCTCCACCTTGGGGACACCCTCATGGGTGGCCCTCGGTGCCCACCTCAGTGATCTCCACGTTGGCTGGGTCCCCCCGCACAGAGCCGTCCTGCTGCCGGTAGCCCGCATAGCGCACCAGCTGGCTGTTCCAGATTCGGAAGTCTCCTCGGCCACGGCAGCGCTGCGGGAACACTGTGATGGCCGAGCTGGCACGCATGGGGAAAGAGCTGGTCAGAGCCCCGCCTTCCCCGCCTTGGGAAGAAGGCTGGGGCCTGGCGTGGTGGGGGACACTCACCGAAGGTTGCCCCGGTTGGTGGCATACTTGATGTGGTTGCAGATGTAGGTGAACATTTCCTGTGCAGACCTGCAGTCCCGGGCATCGAACACCTGAGCCCGCCGAGGCAGCGGGAGAAGAGGTTGAGGAGAGAGATGGGGGGTCTTGAGTATCAGCCCCAGAGGAGCTGCTGGTGAGGAGGCAGGGGCCATGGTTCACTCCATGACACCCTCCTGACCACTGGCATCCACACTGATCCCTTCCTGCCCTGCTCTCTGACATACGTAGCACCATCCGGGCTGCTCCTCATCTCCTCCCTGGGCCAGGTGTCTCCCCATCCCTACGGAAGCTGACTTGGTATCCAATACAGAGGAGGGACTCAGCCTCTGCCAAACTGATGCTTGGGTTAGGCACCAACGGATGTCTAAGAGGCCGCCTAGGAGTGTGGGCAGCAAATCCCCCATGATCCGCGGCATTCAAGAAAGGACGGGTGACCCAGCCAGCCATCTGATTCTCTTTGAGCACATGGATGGTGGGAAGGGAAGGCTGCACCAGGGGCCTCCTAGGACCCTGCTCATCCTGACATTCTGAGTGGAAGCCCCAGGAGGAGGCTGGGAGGTCCCACTCCTGCCTGAGGGGAGAGGAAACGTATGTCAGTGACAGGGGCAGGGGAGTGGCAGGGACCACCAGCCTGGGGTCAAGGGAGGGACGCAGCAAGTCCCCCATGGGGCAGCTTACTTCTCTTAGTGCCGTGGTCACAAGCATTCCAGTAACCAAGGCCAGCCCCGAGTCTGTGGGCTGGGGTGTGAGGGAGGGTGCGGGCTGAGGCAGGGGAACTAGGGGAGCAGTGGGTGTGGGTGAGGGGCTGGACTGGACTGGCCTGGCGGGAAAAGCCTTCTCTCTTGGGGGAGAAGCAGCAGCCAGGGCTTTTCCAGGAGGCTGCTCCTACTACTGACAGCACCGCCCAGGGAAGCTCCGCTCAGCTGTCCTCACCCCTGCAGCAGGTCTAGACATCTTTCCCCTCCTCTAGCCAAGGCACTACCATAGGGCCTAATACCCAGCAGCATGTTGGACACTGCCGGGAGAGCGTACCAGCACAGGCCCAGGGCTGCAAACCACTCCAGCCTGGGGGTGTTGGGGTGTGGGATCAGCACCCCCTTGCAGGCCCTTCTTGAGAGGCTCAGGGATGGCCCCCTCCATCCTACCCAGTCAATCCCTTTGGTGCTCACGTGGGGTGCTCCAGGGGCACCTCAAGGACCAGCTCGGGGGGCAGAAGGAAGAGTTCTGGGGGGCTCATCTGGGGCCTGCAGCAGCAGGTCTTCACTACTGGGCTGAGGTTCCCTGGGTGCTGAGAGTGGGGCGGTCCCCCTACCTTTCCAGTCTCTAAGGGAACAGGCAAGGATCTCCCCCATTGTTTGGGACCTCCCAGCCCCGGGGAAGCCTTAGAAACTGCCCCGCCACCCCGCTCCCCTTTTGGTAGTGCCCGGGTCTCTCACTCGCTGGCCGGCCGCACCTGCAGCTTCCCCCACTGAATCCGGCCCACACAGCGGGGAGCGTTGCGCCAGGCCTGCTTGGCCCCGAACACCAGCTCACTCTCCCTAAGCTGGTAGGTGCCTGTGGCTGCCACCTCGGCTTCCACCTCTTGAAGCCGCTGTTCGTGGGCCTGGGAGCCGCTCCTGGGGAGGAAAGGGGTGCGAAGGGGACAAGCAGGAAGTTGTGTGGGACAGGGAGGCCCTCCTCCAGGCTTTGTGCAAGCGCTGAGGGAGGGCTGGAGGGGCCCACGTGGTGTTAGGATCTGGGAAGGGAGTGGGTCATGGGAAGGTCGTCACGGGGTTTCTGGGGCCTCAGTGGGACAAGGGAGGCTGTGGCGTCCGGGAAGCTGTCACCTCTTGATGGAGCTGTAGTACTGGTTGATGAAGTCGCGGGCCTGACTTAGCAGCTGCTCAGGGGCCGGGGGGCCGGGGGAGGGCCGGCCCTGTAGTTTCCGTGGAAATACCAGGGAGCCCAGGCAGCGTCTTGGGGTGCAGGGCCCATCCTGGGTCGAGGGAGTGCAAAGGTCAGGACAGGCCAGGGTGCAGGGGTGGGATGGGAGTGGGGGGCAGGGAGGAGGGGTGCAGGGGTGGGATGGGGGAGAGGGAGGAGGAGTGCAGGGGTGGGACGGGGAGAAGGAGGAAGGGTACAGGGGTGGGAGAGGGAGGAGGGGTGCAAGGGTGGGATGGGGAGAGGGAGGAG
>NW_026652276.1:231311988-231329415 GCF_009828535.3 Hylobates moloch | reverse complement strand
CCTTTACCTGGAGACGATGGGGACAGGGCAGGCCGGGCTCACCTGTTGTGCCTGGGCGCTGAGGGTGTCATAGGTGATGCTCCCCACCTCCCAGTTCTTCACACGAGGGAACTTGGGCCCCTCTGGGGGCTGGGTTAGTGGGGAGCTCGGGGGGCTGTTGGGAGCCAGGGATAGGGTCATCAGGAAAGAGTTTGTTTCCTTTCGGCCTCCCCACATGTCACCTGGAGGCCCCTGTTACAGCACTGGCAATCTCAAGGCCCACCTGCCACATGCCTTCTGACGTTCCCCATGCCTTAGGAGCTAGGGGCGAGCTGTGCCTCCCTCTCCAGACCAGGGTCCTGGGCTACAGGAGCTGCTGGTGCTGAGCTCCTGAACCCCTGCCCTGAGGCTGAGTTCGCATCCCACCTGCAGCGCCCATCTCACCTCTTCTGGAGATGGGGTGTCCACCCCCCGCAAAGCTGCTATAAGCCCTACCCTGAGTGGGACAGAGCCTGGTGCTTGAGTGGAGGGAAGCCCCGCAGGGATTCCTCAGCCCTGATTTCCCCCCGCACTCACAACCCCTCCTGACAGCAGCCCCATGTGTGAAGGGAAGCCTCGCAGGCCTTATCACTTCCTCCCAGAGCCACCAGCGGCAGGGAGGAAGGGAGGGACCCAGGCCAAGGGTGCGCCTGAGCAGCAGGGCCCCGGCCCTCAGCCTTCCCCGCATAGTTGCCTGCAGCCCCAGCCTGCCCCCGGCCTGGCACCCCACCAGGCCTCCAGGTCCTTCCTCCCTCCTGGGACCTCTGCCCCAGGGAGGACTCTTGTGGGAACTGCATGGTCCAGTTTTTGGGTGACAGCCACTAGGAGAGGGGGCTGGAGCAGGGGAAAAAAGCCTGGTGGCTCTGTCTTCTCAGCCCACTTACCCCAAGGGCCTGAGTCTCCTGCCCAACTCTCTCCCTTTACTGGGAGACCCCACTTTCTCTCTCTCCTGTAACCACTGCTGTCAGCTCCTTTCTTCTCCAGCTAAATAATCATTGCTGCTGTTGAAGGCTTGCTGTGAGCTAGAAACTTACTTCCCCACGGAGTAAGTATTGCCACATCTCCGTTTTCTATAAATGGAGGTTCAGAGAGATTAAGTAACTTGCTCAAAGTCAAACAGCTCTTGGCAGCGGAGCAGCATTCAAACCCTGGCCGGATTCTACAGCTGGCACCCTTACTCCCAGCTTTCACCTGCCGACTCTGATCTTGGTCTCCTTTCTGAGCCTCCCAGACTGTCCTGTTCTATGCACATCGATAGCCCTTTTGCATTTGTGACCTGGCTCTCCCAGCTCAGCTACAGGTTCCAGACCTTCCCAGCCCCAGGCTTCAGGCCTTGACACCACCCTTGTTGCCCACCGGCTCCTAGCTGCCTGGCCCTTACCTGTGTTCTGGCGCTGGCGGGAGTAGGGATGCCGGGGCCCGGCTGGGCTCAGGGGCCGGGGTGGCTGGGCCCTGCTTGCCGCACAGCCCGAGGCCCAGCCCTAGCCCCAGGCCGCAGGGTGGCCCAGGCTCCTTGGCCACGCTGTTCAAGTTGCCCATGTTACTGTGCGTCCACTCTGCTGCCTGCTCCAGCAGAGCCCTGGCCTTTTCCTTAGGAAGAGGGAGGGGACCGAGAGGAGGGGGCAGTGGGAGGGGGCTCTCCAGTGCTGGCCCTTGCCCCGCCCCTGTCCCATACACAATGGGACAGGAACAAGCCCGGCTGGGAGGCTCTAAAGCCTCAGCTCCACACCCGCTGGCCTGAAGGGTGGGGGGCCGGACGCCTGGGTTCCGCTGTGAGGACTGAGGCTGATAAGTGGGAACCCAGGTGTCCAGCAGAGCCCTGGGGCTGCAGTGTGGGGGCTGGGGCGTGGGGGAGTGGCAGGGTAGAGCCACCAGGGGGTCATAAAGGCCCTTCCGTGATGTGGCACCAGACGGAAGGGCCTTCGGCCTCACCCCTGTGTGCCTTTCCCTGAAGGGTCGGGCAGAAGGTGAGCACCGTTTCTGTAGCAGGGGATGGCAGCCTACACTCTCAGTGACCACAGGGACCTCTAGGGTTATGCAGGTTCTCTCCTTCACCTCCCCCCATACATACAAGAGCTCCTGGATCCCCACCCTTGAGTCCTTTTGGGTTCTTGGGGATAGAGGCCCAGCAAGGATGTAATGACTTTTTGTCCTTGAGTCTGACATTAGGGTATCCCTTCCCCTCCCAGCCCCAATTTCCTGGAACCCCCACACCCCCATGACTCAAGTGGGGGACACAAAAGAGCAGGAAGCTGCCTTCCAGGGCCTCCACCCCCACCCTGTCATTCAGTGACGCACGCTTCCCGGGGCCACAGGTCAGCAGAGAGACTAGGGCTGAGGCAGGGTCAGCTGGCCAGGGAAGAGCTTGATGCCCTGGCGGGAGCATGGGGGGCTAGGGAAACTACAGTTCCCAGAATGCAGGTGGGGTGCACCAGCACTCTCCGGGCACTTCAAGCCAGAGTGCATGCTGGGGTTTGTAGTTCTGTGCTATCTGAGGGGCTGGAGAAAGGCCACTAGCTGGGCATCTGGTCTACAGGGGTTGAAGCCTCGTGATTTTGAGACCTCAGAGACTGAGAGAAAGTTCAAGAAAGAAACGGAAGCTGAGAGACTGGGAGAGGCAGAGACTAGGAGCAGCAGACAGACAGACAAACAAACAAGAGGATTTGTGTTGGCCAGACTCCTCTGAAAAGCAGTGGAAGATAAGGTTGGGGTGGGCCTGGGTGGGGGGCAGGCAGGCGGAAGGAACGGGCTGTGCTCAGAGCTCTGGGGTCACACCAAGAAGGTGGGGTCTGCCAGTTTTGGAGGGTGGAGGGTGAAGGGGCCTCATAAGCTGCTCCTGGACACTAGTGTGCCTTGCTGCCCCTGTCTCAGGAGGAGGGAGATGGAAGGGCGGCGTTCAGCCTGGGCTTTGTCCCATGGCCCCAAGCCTGAGGCCCCACCCCACCACACCACCTCGCCTTCCCAGTGAGGCAGAGGATGGGATCCAGCCCCTACTTTTCAGGCATCTTCCACCATGCTGGAGGAGACAACAGATCCCAAGTCTGGCTTCCATATTCAGCCACCACTTGAAATGTGCATGACCGAGGATGACTCATTTTCCTAGGTCCCAGTTAATGGAGCTGTGACTGGCATCCGCAGGGTCAAGGTGACAGGCAGCATCAGATGCTGACATCCTTCTGTCCTTTTTTTTTTAGACAGAGTCTTGCTCTGTCACCCAGGCTGGAGTGCAGTGGTGTGATCTTGGTTCATTGCAACCTCTGCCTCCCGGAGTGATTCTCAAGCCTCAGCCTCCTGAGGGCGACAGGCACCCACCACCATGCCTGGCTAATTTTTTTTTTTTTTTTTTTTTTTGAGACGGAGTCTCGCTTTTGTTGTCCAGGCTGGAATGCAATGGCGCTATCTCAGCTCACTGCAACCTCTGCCTCCTGGGTTCAAGCGATTCTCCTGACTCAGCCTCCTGAGTAGCTGAAATTACAGGCACCCACCACCACGCCCAGCTAATTTTTATAATGTTAGTAGAGACAGGGTTTTACCATGTTGGCCAGGCTGGTCTCGAACTCCTGACCTCAGGTGATCCACCTGCCTCGACCTCCCAATGGGCTGGGATTCCAGGTGTGAGCCACCATGGACGGCCATTGTCTTCTTGCCTGCACCACTGGCTGTGGCCTGTCCCTGTGGCCTCCTGACCCCTCCCAGGCCTTCCAGTCCCATCTGGGCTCCACACTCTGCTAGATTCCTCTGGAAAGCAGGGCTTACCTCATGCTTTGGCACTACCCAAAACCCTCAGCCAAGGCCAAAGCCACCCCAACACATTGGCCTGGCCCTCATTTTCCTTGGTGCACTGCTTGAATCCTCTGTTCTAGACAAATGGGCTTTGTCGTGTCTCCCTAATGGTCCTGTGCTTCCCTGCCCCTGGGCCGCTACTGTGCTGTTCCCTCCACCTCTCCCTTTCCCCTTTGACAAATGAAAATCTTTCTCTTCCTTGAGGCCCAGCCTGGGCAGCTCTGGAGGTGCACCACCCAGGCCTCCCTCCTAGAGAGCAGGTACCTGCTGCAGAAGGTGCTGGTGGCTGACAGCTTCCAGATGCCAGCCTTCAGTCCAAGGCCATGTGCTTCCCTGGAGGCTTGTGTAGGATATAATAAATTCCTCTTCTAAGGTTTTAGCCTGTAAATTAAGTACAATGAGTTCTGAGATCCTCTCCAAAGAACCAATGCATCAGTATGTTCAGCTTTGTTCTTCATTTTAAAGTTTAACTTCCATGTTCTCTTCGTCTCCTTGCCCCTAGTTTCAGTAAACAACTCCCTCCTAGCTTCTATCACCTGCTCCGACCTGAGTCACCACTGGTCACCTGCTCTGACCTGAGTCATCCTGAGTCACCTGTTCTGTAACCGTCCTTCCTGCCAAACTACTTACCTTGCCAATCCGGCTCGTATCCCTGCTCTCTTTAAAATAGTCAATCACAATTAGTTTAGACCGTGTGGTCCAACCCTAGCCAATAGGGGAATGACACAGCAGTAGGGGCTACCTGCCTTAGGGATAAAAACCCCTTCCCTTCCCTTGTTCAGGTGTGCTCTCACCATTGCTCCATCTGTGAGATGCACCCTTCTATAGAAGTAAAATTGCCTTGCTGAGAAAATTTATATCTGAGTGCTATTTCTTTTGTGGCACCGAAAATTTATTTCTAACACTTAGACAGTAACTGAGCCCCGGGGCATCTATGGGCTTACCATCCCCTGCTGGGCTGATGTGAGGCCCTTCTTCTTCTCCCCTCCTCTGCAGGTGTGAGCCCAGCATTGTGGGCCTGATCCTTCCCCTGCCCAAATCACTCCTGCTCCTGGTCCCTGTTATCTTTCTCAGGCATTGCCCCCAGTATTCCTCTTATGCTTCCAACTCCTGGGACTCTGCTTCCTGAAGGACCCAACCAACACAGTCGCAGGATGACTCCTCTGTGAGGTCTTCCTTACGTCCCCTTCTCCATGCTCCCCGGGTGGCTGTCACTCTGTCCCCAAGGCCCCAGGGACAGCTCTTTCTCTGGGCCCTCCTGGTCGTGGTTTTTGGGCAGCTTGCTCTGTGAGTGTGGGTTCTCACTTAAATGAACCTGTGTGCTCTGGAAGACACAGGCCAGTTCCTCTCTGTGGGGATCTTCTGCTGGGTTGAGCTCCTGCACTGAGCGGGATTGCTTCATACATTGGCTTGTTTTGTTGCAAATGTGTGCAGCCGCCTGGGGACTGGAAGCTGTGTTCTGGAGGCAACGGAGAGGGGCCACTGAGAAGGGAATTGGCTGAGGCTAGATGGGTCTGGGTGGGCAGAAAGAAGTCAATCTAGGTGAAGGGGAGGAGTCCAAGAAGGAGCACTCTGTGGCCACAGGGAGGATGGGTTACAGTTCAGTACAGCCAGCACTGAAGGCTGAGGGTCACAGGGAGGATGGGGTCCAGTTCAGTACAGTCAGTGCTGAAAGCTGAGGGTCAGAGTAGGCCTGGATTGGGTTTGAATTGGGGCAGAGGATGCCATGGCAGGGTCTTAAGAAAAGGAGGAAAAAAAAAAGTCAAACAGAAAAAGTCAGAGGTGAATGCTCTCTGGACAGGGGATTCCCTGCTTCCCCTTTCTTGGGCTGTGGCTAGTGTTGTCCTGAGTGTCCTGCCTTCCATTAAGGTGCTCTGATGAGAACAGTTGATTCTCCCACCTGTCGGAGGAGGCCTGCCCTCCCCAGGGCTCTGCCTGGTGCTGGCTTGCTCTATGCCTGCAACCCTGCCAAGAATGATGCCCATGCGTCTTAGTGGCTGACTGCTCATATTGGTAACCATGTTTTAAAGAGGACTTTCCGGAAAAACAGTTTTCAAGATTGGATGTTTGGTGTTCGGCTGAAAGAATTTCCATCTTAAATCATGAGATCTGAAGCTGAATGGGCTTTGGAGATGATCTGGTTGGGAACTGAGCCCCCTTGTCCCTGACAATGGCTGTGTTCCCGCCTCGGGGAGGGCCGGCCCAGACCCCAGGGGTAAGGTGACAGCCTTCTGTGGGTGAGTAAGGGATCCCTCCCTGGGGAGGGCTGTGCCCTGTGCCCCCTGCCCCCTCCATAACGCAAAAGAGGCGGCAAATCTTGCCCCTGCCTTCCCTCTCAGACCAGAGTGCTGTGCAGGGCTGGGCGGGGGACGCCTTGACCTTGGAGGGCTGTGCTGGGAAGGGAAGGCCTTGGGCCTGGGGTGTGTGCGTGGGGGCCTGGGTGGTGAGGGCAGGGGTGACTGAGCGGAAGTCCCTGACTCTTTATAGCCCAGCCCGGGGCTGTTCAGTGTGAGCTGGAAGTACCCCACCCTTGCACTATGAGCAGCTTCCTTCCTGCCTGCTGGCAAGGACGGGTGGGGAGCGGGGAAAGGAGGGAAGGGAGGCGGGAGAAGCGGGAGAGGGGTGGGGAGCAGCTGCCGCCAGGCCTCCCCCTCCCGAGGATGTAACTCGTGTTGAGTGCTGGGGGGCGGAGAGATTTGCTGAGCTTCCAGATTGCAGAATTGGTGCTCAGCATTTGGTGAGGGCGTTGGGGCGGGTTCTGCGATGCTGAGGGTTCCGGGCTGTGGACAGGGTTGCCAGTCTGAAGGGGCTCCTGTGTTGATCCTGGGCGCCCCCGGCAGCCACAGCCCTTCTTGAGATAGCCACATGAGGGCAGCAGAGAGCCGAGGAGGAGCGATTCCGGCGCAGTCGTGGGATCAGACACCACGAAGGGAGGGGGAGACCCAGGGGATGGGAAAGGAGCCAACGGCATCCAGTGATGGGTCTACACCAGCCATCTGGGGTCCCAAGGTGGCTTATTTGGGCCCACCCCCAGGGGAGCAGATTGGGACAAATCTGCGCCTCCCTGTTTCCTGCACAGACCACATGGGGTGTGTCAAACTGAAGACTCAGGAGGTAACTTCACATACACACATACATGCACACACATACATCCATGCATGCATGCACACTTTCTTACACATATATCCATGCATGCATGCACACACATACACATATATACATACATGCATGCATGCACACTCACGCACACACACATACATCCATGCATACTCTCTTACACACACAAACGTTTCGGGGAATGTTTGATTTCCCCACAAATTCATAAGTTGGGATCCTAGCCCCCAAGGTGATGGTGTTAGGAGGCGGGGTGCTTGGGAGGTGTTGAGGTCGTGAGGGAGGAACCTTCCTGAATAGGATGCGTGCCCTTAAGAAAAAAACCCCAGAGAGATCCCCCACCTTTCCATCATGTGAGGACACAGTGAGAAGGCGCTGTTTATGAACCGTGGGTCCTCACCAGACATGGAATCTGCCAGCACCTTGATCTTAGACTGCAGCATCCAGAACTGTGAGAAATAAATTTATGTTGTCTTTAGGCCACCCGGTCCATGGTGTTTTCTTACAGCAGCCTGAACAAACTGACACACACATACATACATCCATGCATGTGTGCACTCTCTCTCTCACACACACACACACACACACACACTCTCAGGGCAGTGGTGTGGAAGGAAGAATCTAAACCTGAAGGTTGATCAAGGCCTGGAGATTCTTGCATTTCCCTTGGGAAGGTGGAAGTTGGTCCAGACTCCCAGGAGCCCCCAGAGGCTGGCAGACCCCTGCCACTGCCAGGGTAAGGTCTTCGGTTTCCAGGTCACTCAGTCTGTCAGCCAGGAGGCAGAAGCGTCTCTGGAAGAGGTTCACCAGGCTCTGCCCCAGGGAGCCCACCTGAGGGCAGGGCGGCATCTCCCCGTGCCCCCTCCCTGCTCCCCGGCTGGGGAGCTCCCCCTCTCACAATTTTGCAGTTGCCCATGGGTTGTGCATCCTGGGCTCCCTCACTGACCAGCCTCCTCATCTGGGCCCTGCCCCTCCAAAGCTAATTTGGGCCAAGAGCATCTGTGTGGATATGAAGGCTTTCCCATCCTTGGGAACTTGAAATTCCCCCCATTCCCCCTTTTTTTTGAGATGGAGTCTCGCTTTGTCGCCCATGCTGGAGTGCAGTGGCTTGATCTCAGCTCACTGCAAGCTCCGCCTCCCGAGTTCACGTCATTCTCCTGCCTCAGCCTCCCGAGTAGCTGGGACTACAGGCGCCTGCCACCACGCCCAGCTAATTTTTTGTATTTTTAGTAGAGACGGGGTTTCACCGTGTTAGCCAGGATGGTCTCGATTTCCTGACCTCATGATCTGCCCGCCTTGGCCTCCCAAAGTGCTGGGATTACAGGCATAAGCCACAGCGCCTGGCCGAAATTGTCCTTTATTCCGGGGATCCAGAGTGAGAACGAGGGGGTTTCAGGGGCAGGTTGAGGCCTCCTGAATGCTCACCATAGGTGCCCTGTCTTGGGCTCTGAAGGCCCTACATACAAAGTCATCCTATCTGCTGAGGCAAAGACATAAGGTTACCTCGGACTTGAGACGGATGGTTGTCAGGGATTCATCTGACAGGCCCTGCCCCCTTCCTGCCTCCTCCTGTCTCCCTCTCCTGCCACCCTCAGCCGGGCCCAGTTTCCTGGCATGGTTGCTGTGGCGCCTCTTGGGAATCGGAGCTTTGGGCCTCAAGTGTGCCCAGCATGGAAATTCCACAGCAACTGTCACTGGGATCGTCTGCACAGAACCCTCTCAGGTGTCCCCAGGAGGGGCTGGGCCCTCTCTCCAGACCAGGGTGGGAGAAGCAGCCTTTAGAGCCCGCTGCTGATTTGTGAGATGTGGAAATCCTGATTCCAAGCCCTGGCGAACCTTCAGTCATTGGTGACTTGTCTTTTTTTCCTGCTCTCCCCAAATGGATTATATGCCCCTGACTCCCAGTGACCTCCCAGAGGCGTCCCTGACATATTTGCTGTTGATGATGACCTAAGTCTTCCCTGGGGCTCCCAGGAAATTGGGTTCCCAGTCTGTTGTCTGGTTTTTTAAACACCAGCCCGGGCTGCGCTGGGCACTGCTGAGCCCACTTCCTAGAGGAGATGGTGTTCTGCCGCGCGGATCCAGAAGGGGGAGCTCTCACGGCCTGTTCTTCTTGAGCAGGGAAAGATCGAATCCGCTTTTCCTGGACTTTTAGCGCCCCAGCATTGCGATCGGCCTCCGCCGTCACCTTCACACCCTCACTGGCTCCATCTGGCCCTGCACTGGACTGCTGGTCCCCCAGAGGGACAGAGATGAGGTCCTGACCACAATTCTCAGCTCAGCCAAATTCTCCCTAAGCCTTCCTCCCTTGCGAAGCCTTCCCTTATCCTTCTGGCCTTAAAACGATTCCTTCAGACCCTGAAGTCAAAGCATTCATGGTCTGTCCGGGCGCCGTGGCTCACAACTGTAATCCCAGCACTTTGGGAGGCCCAGGTGGGAGGATCGCATGAGCCCAGGAGTTTGAGACCAGCTGGGGCAACATGGGGAGATCCTGTCTCTATTTTACAAAAATGAATAACATTTTTAGAAAAAGAAAAAGCATTCATGGTCCACACAACTTCTTAGACTTGGGATCTAGGAATATGTAACTTCTCTTGTCAGCTGCCATTATTTGTATTTGGCTCCTGTAATATTGTCTAATCATGGGTGAAAATATTGTCTTCTCAACTAATTGCAAATTTTGTAAGGCCAGGGACTGTATTGTATATCATATATTTCCTTAGGAGCACTTCTCAGTGGGGGGCACGTAGAAAGCAATGGATAATTGTTTGTGGGTATATCAGGGAGATGATGGAGTGGGAGACCTGTTTGTTTATTGTTTTTGTTTTTGCTTTTTGAGACAGGGTCTCACTCTGTTGCCCAGGCTGGAGTGCAGTGGTGCTACCACGGCTCACTGCACCTGGGCATGGTGGCTCATGCCTGTAATCCCAGTACTTTAGGAGGCTGAGGAGGGTGGATCACTTGAGCCCAGGAGGTCAAAACCAGACTGGGCAACATAGTGAGACCCTGTCTCTGAAAAAAAATGCAAAAATTAGCCAGGCATGATGGCGCACACCTGTAGTCCCAGCTGCTTGGGAGGCTGAAGTGGGAGGATCACTTGAGCCTGGGAGGTCAAGGCTGCAGTGGGCCATGATAGTGTCACTGCACCCCAGCCTGGGAGACAGGGTGAGACCCTGTCTCAGAAAAAGAAAAGTTAGGCCGGGCACGGTGGCTCACGCTTGTAACCCCAGCACTTTGGGAGGCCAAGGCGGGTGGATCACGAGGTCAGGAGATCGAGACCACGGTGAAACCCCGTCTCCACTAAAAATATAAACAATTAGCCGGGCGTGGTGGCGGGCGCCTGTAGTCCCAGCTACTCGGAGAGGCTGAGGCAGGAGAATGGCGTGAACCCGGGAGGCAGAGCTTGCAGTGAGCCAAGATTGCGCCACTGCACTCCAGCCTGGGAGACAGAGCGAGACTCCACCTCAAAAAAAAAAAAAAAAAGAAAAGTTAACAGCTAGCTGCAGCCTTGACTTACCCGGCTCAAGCAATCCTCTTGCTTCATCTTGCTGAATGCTGGGACTACAGGTGTGTGCCATCACACCCAGCTAATTTTTTCTTTTTGTAGAGATGAGGTCTCACTATGTTGCCTAGGCTGGTTTTGAACACCTGGGCTCAAGCCGTCCTCCCACCTCAGCCTCCCAAAGTGCTGGGATTACAGGTGTAAGCCACTGTTCCTGACCATGCAAGACCTATTTGAACCTGAGTTCTCTTCTCAGGTCCTTGGTGTTGGCTGGCTCAGTAGCTGATGATCCTTGGGATGGGCTAGGATATGAAGCTAGTGTTGGGTTAGCATTTTTATTCCAAGCTGGGGTAGGCTCTTAATTCTGCCTGATATTAGCAGAATGAACAGCAAAAGTTCTAGAGAGTTGACAGAGCCACCTCTGTATCTAGAGTTCTCTGGTCTCTCTCTCTCTCTCACACACATATCTCAAATTTCTTTAGCTCTTGTTATATGTGGTATGTAATCTCCCACCTGGCCTGGTGTGGTGGAAAAATCACTTAACTAAGAACCAGGAGACACTATTTTATGTCCAGCTCAATTTCTAACTTGTGGCATAACCTTGAGGCAGAGTCCTTGTCACTGTGAATCTCTGTTTTATTGTCTAATATACGAAAGTGTTTGCTTCTGGCTCTAATATTTCATAAAGCAACAGAAACTCCCAAAGGAAATCCCAAGAGTTGCAAGTGTAAAGTTCAGGGGTTTATTCATATCTTTTCCTGATGGCTGTCAGGGGAGTGAGGGAGGAAGGCACACTCTGAAAACGCGTGAGACATGGTGTTCTCAGCACTGACTGGCAAACCCAGCTCTTGCTTCACCCCATGCTGCCTCCAGGAGCTACTGTCCAGCTCCAGAGGCATTTTCAGGATTTGGGGTGACCATCTAATGCACTGTGTCCTGAAGAGTGCCTCAGTCTTGTCACCTGGGCTGCCCTCCCTGGTTTTCTGCCGAGCCTTCCGTAAAGTGTTTTCAGCACCTCGGACAGAGACAAAGCTCCAACCTGGCTGGAGGCATTGAGTAGCCAAGAGAGCTTGGGATCTCCTCCAGGGCCAGCTTTCCTGGCAAGGTAGCCCAAAGCATGTCTTGGTTCTTCATATTTTTTAATCCCTCGAAGCCACTCAAAAATAAACCCCCTAATATATGTCAAAACAGTGCACTAGTTCTGCAAACTGTCAGGGCATTTTTTAAAACAAAACCAACTTATTTTCTAGAATAGTGTTAGATACGTATTAGGTGCTTAGTAAATACATTTAAAAAGGAATACATGCAAATTCAACCTCCAGACAAATGTCCCAGCCTCCTTATAATCGGATTCTTTCTCCCCATCAGTCCATCCTATATAGTAATTCTGGAGCTTCTAGTACTTGCTAAGTTTTGGAGCCTCACTTGAAGCCCCTTCTTGTGTCTAAAAATCCCAGTCCTTAAATCAAAGGAACAGATGACTATTAAGTTTTCAGGCAGAGGAAACTGAAACTGGCCCCTTCTCTTTCTCATCTGGGGGTAAGTATAGGTTGGTAGGGAAACCCACACCTGACTCCTCTTGGGATCTTGCTTTATGAAGATGTTCACCGCCTTCCTTTGTACCTGAGAAAGCCCTTACCATGCAGAAGGACCAAAATCGCCCAGGAAGTTTTCCGAGCTGCCCCAGCCCACTCAGAGACCTCTTTCTTCTGAACACTCCTCCATGTATCCTCAACATCACCAGATTGTTCTTCTGACATTTCATATCCAAGTTTTTTCATGCCTACTGGTTCTTTTCCCGGTTAGATAATGAGTTCCTTGTGTTTGTGGTTTCCAGTAGATGCTACTGTGATGCAAACACAGCAGATAAAATGGAAGATTGATCAGTCTCGGGGGCTTCTATCTTGTCCTAAGGGGTCTCCTGCACCACTTATTTTTAGTCTGATATAAATATGCAGGATGGATCATGGTGCTATTTGTGGAGTAACCATTGGCTCAAAGTGCACCCAGGATGAGAGAGCAGAGGCAGGAGGTGGAGGTGAAGATGGCTATTGAGGAGAAACGGAGGAACCACTCATGGGTGGGTGTGTTGCTGTGTGGAATTAAGGAATCACTCACTGCTAGAGCTGGAAGGGATCTCAGAGATCAGCTTGTTTGGTCTCCTCATTTTACAGGTAAGGCAAGTGAGATTTAGTGGTACTCCTAAAGTTACACAACAAATGGGCCCTGTTCCATCACCTCTGACCTGGTTCAAGTGTTGGGCATCTCTCCCTTGGACTATTGTATTTCTCTATGTGGCAGATGATATTTTCCCAAGGTGGTCGTGCCAATACAATATGCTTTTCTTCCAGTGTGACAGCAACACCCCTCCACTGAGAGGTGGGGGTCTGTGTTTGTTCTCTTTGCATCTGATGGGCCATGATTACAGCAGAAGTTGTTTTATGTGATTTTTTAAGGCTAAGTTACTCAAGCAGATACAGCTGCTGACTGGTCTTCTCTTGGGACACTGGCCCTTGGAACACAGCCTTCATGCTGTGAGGGGGCCAAGTGGCCACACAGAAGGGCTTCGTGTACCTGTCTGGCCCCAGTCCTAGCTGAGGTCCCAGCCAACAGCCAGCACGAACCACCAAACGTAAGTAGATGAATCTTCCAGTCTCTAGTTTGGAGTAAAGCAGAGAAAAGTGGTCCTGGTGGAAACTACCCCAGTTGCAAATCCGTGAGCAAAATATATCCAATTAAGCCACTGGATCTTGGGATGGCTGTTATGCAGCAATAGGTAATGGAAAAACCTCATATCCATCTCATTTTCTCCAAACTATTATACACGTTTCATTCAATCAACAAACCTTTCTTGGATACCTACTCTTTGCCAGGGTCTGTACAAAGACAGACAGAATATTTACATTCATGGATTCTGCATTCAGCTGCCACTACTGTTTCCTTACTGTTTTCTGCCACTACTGTGTCCCCCTTGCAGACAGGATAAAATTCATAGTCCTCAGCCCTCTGCAAATGGTGCCAGCCTGCTGCTCCACTGCCACCACATCAAATTATTTTGTCCCCAGACCCAATCTCCATTCTCCTTTCTTTATATATCCTTATGTTGTCTCTTCTATCTGCAATGCTTCTGCCCTGCCCCATCTCCAACCTTCAAGGACCTGCTCTGAAATCTCCTTCCCTGGCAAGGCCCTCCAAGACTCCTCCAGTTGAAATTAACCAACACCTCCTCGTAATCCCACAGCACTGACTGCAGACTGCAGTTTCTGTCTGCCCACCGTCTCCCTCAAAACTCACTAGACTGTGAATCCCTGGAGGAGGGATCCTGGCTTATCCCTCTTGTCCCCCAGCAGTGTCTGGCACAGGGCCCAGTACTTAGAAAGCCCCCAGTAAACACTTGTCGATGCAACTAGTAGCAGAACCAGAATTAGAAGTCAGATCTCCTGAATCCTAGTCTCCAGGGCCTTACTTGCTTCTTTTGACACCACAAAGGCAGGGAAAATGACCCACCAAAGGTGGGGATCAGTTTATCCAGAGAAGACCTTGGAATGGACCAGGGGTTGGTGAAATTGCTACATGCGGAGCTGCAGAGGGCGATGAGTGAAGAGCGTCCTGGCTCCTGGCTGGGGGTTTCAGGCGGGTTCCTTCCTTCCATCCTTTCTTCCTTCTTTCTTTCCTTCCTACTTCCCTTCTTTCTATCAATAAGCCCTGATCATCCACTTCTGGAGGGGAAACATGTTGTTTCTTTGATTGTTTTCTCCTCCAACTCCAGTTCATATCTGAAAAAAATCTCTATTCTAGGGACCCAGTTGCACAGAAAAACAAAAAACCCCACCATGTTCAAGCATCAAGGGACCTGCTCACGCTGTTCTTCCTCCCCCAGGGTTTCCCAGGAACCATTGCTCTGTAAGCTGTCTCTCCTGTGCCCAACCGACTGGAACTGCTTCCCAGTCCCCTGTGGGTAACCCCAGGCTCTCCTGGGCCTGACTTTGATGGTGCCTTGCCCAGCCCGCTCCTTGGGGGACCTCTGGCAGAGCGGGCTTCCATTTCTCTTTTTCCTTCCAGGATGTCCTGGCTCCACGCCTTCGGACTGAGCAGGAGCAGAGAGCAGGGTGGGCAGGATGCTTTCTGCAGACTTTTCTCCCTAAAGTCTTTCTTTTTGGGAGCTGGGAGGAGCCTGGATATCTCACTGTAGCCTCTCTTCCCTCAGTCACAGGCAGGGTGCGGGAGAGCTCTTCCCAGGAATGGTCTCTGAAATGGCTCTTGGAGCTGAGATGGGGGTGGGGCAGATTCTAGAGGCTTAACAGCCCAGCTCTTGGTATTAGGGTTGGGCACTTTTCTCTTTGTCCCAGATCTGGGAGTAGCAGAGGTGGGAAGTTGATGGCAGTGGGGACTTCTCCATCAGCTCATCTGAGGCCCAGAAATGTTGCTTTGGGGAGAGCTTGCCCCCTCTCACAGCTTCTCTTCCTCAGCTCAATTCTTGAGTGTGGGGGCGGCTAAGTGGGTCTGCCTTCAGGCTCTACCTGAGCCTCCAAGGAAGTCAGAAATCTACATTCGGTTTTGACTTCTGAGTATGTGGAGTGGGCTTGGGGGAGAGAGGGAGAGATCTGTCTCTCCTCATCTTGAGGGAGCAGCTCTCTTCTTGCCTCTGTGCACAGAAGGAGGGCTATGCTGTGCCTGGGCTCCTCTCCGTTTGGGAGGATGAAGGGCTCCTCTGACTCCTTTGTCTTCCCTTTGGGATAAGAGCAGAGGCCTGCCCCAGCAACATGGGTACAGGAGTGGAGGACAGCTGGCCAGCTCAGATGAGTGGCTTCTTCCCTTCAGGGCCTAGCTCTCCCTCTCCCTTGGTCTGGAGAGAGGGGGAGGCTACAGATGTCCCTTTCCCTTCTCGCTCTCCCATGCCCATTCTCAGCTGCTGGCCTTTGCTCACTTTCTCTCCATACCCTGGCCTGGACAGGAGGACACTTCATTCATACATGAATCATCCTGGATTCATGGCAGGCAACCCAGCAGCCAGGGGTGGCCATGGGGTGGGGTGGGGGCTGGGCCAGTCATGGACTAGGTTCTACCCGGAACCCAGATGTGTTGATGCACCTGATGCCAAGTGCTACACCAAGGAGGAGTAGCTTGTGCTGTGGAAGGCCCTGGGCCCCCTGGGGGGTGAGTGAGGAAACTGCTGGCAGTGGAGAGGGCCTAAGGAATAACTGCACAGGCAAGAGCCTCTGGACTTTTTTAGCATCAGCTGGTGGAGCCACCTCCTTCTCTCCCACTGGCTGCCTCCCTGAGTCACTGCCCACCCACCAGCAAATAAAAAAGAGTGTCATCTGCTGGCCAGTGGCCCCATTTGGCCCTAGTGTTTGCATCTTTTTGCTCCTGGGTGGAAGGTGAAAGTCCGGGTAGGGTGGTCTCACCACGACAGTTCTTTCTGCGCCTTCCTTCTTCGGGACTCCGCTTCCTTCCCTGCCCTTTGTTCTTCCCCTCCCCCCATGATGGTTCTCGCTGGTGACAAGACCCAGCCCCTGCTCCAAGGACAGAGGCAGCTGCAAGCCCTCAGGAGCCCCCACATGGCCCCATCCATCTAGACAGGTCTCTGATTCGGCTGCAGGGAGGGGACCCTCGGCTGTTCAGCTGCGACTCCTCCCTCCCCGCCCGCCCACTCAGCTGTCAACACTCGCCTCCCCGCCCTGGCCTTCCCGGGGCCCTGCCTGACTGCAAAGTCCGAGGACACTGCGCCCGGAGACCCTCACTCAGACCCATGCAGGCGATGAGCAGGCGGCGGGCAGACACCCCGCCTGCCCTTGAGCATCCCTAGGCCTCCTTGCCTAAATAAGGGAGCCGCAGCTGGAGGAGCCAGCTGGCTGGGGGGGAGGGGCCTGCGGCTAGGCCAGGGCTTTCCGAGGGGCTGGGCCGCGGCCGCCGCCGCAGGGCCCCGAGCCCGCCGATTGGGCGTGCAAGGCTGGCCCCTGGCTGCCGGGGGAGGGCGGGCCGCTCGCACACGGGGATCCCCCGGTTGGAACCTCGCGCTCAGGGACCTCTCTTTGATCCTGCAGCTAGGAGGCCGCAACTGCTGTCAGAATGTCCCTCTGTGCGGCTCCTATGCAGAGCCCCACAGAGGGCTCTCTCTCTCTCTCTGTCTGTGTGTGTAGATGTGTGTGTGTGTGTGTGTGTGTGTGTGTGTGTTGGGGCAGGGGGCGTGCCCCAAGTTTCACCCTCCCTTATTTCAGATCTCTGCTGGTCTGGGGCCTCCAGATTGTCTTGCTTTTCCTATTTCCAGGGTCTCCCTTGACCCCGGGCTCGTCTTCGAGGGCCCAGGCCTTGCCCCGGTCACCCACAGTAGGCACTGAGCGCATGCTGTGTATACCAAGCTAGTGCTCGGCGTGGTGGGGAACCAGGGCATAAGGACCCGCCGTTTCCCTTCAAATCAGGTTTCTCAGCCGCTAATCTGGGGTGGGGGTGGAATCCCTTCCCCCCCTTCCGGCCGCCTACAAGCCGGCCATGGCACCTGTCCTCACAGTTCCCCCTGCCTAAGGGTCCCTTCCCCCTCTGGGCGCGCGAGTCCCGGGGGCTCCTTGGCAGAGCGAGGGGCTGGCGCTGGGGGAGCACTCGGCGCGGCTCAGCCAATGGGAAGGGCGGGCGCGCGCCGTGGGGCGGGCGAGGGGGGAGAGGGCGGCGCTGCGGGCGCGCGGCAGGCGGGAGGGGGCCGGGAGGCGGGGGCCGGAGCCGGAGGGGCGCGCGCCGCATTAACCCTTCCGCGGCCGGGCCGAGCCGCAGGCGCTGCCCGAGCCGCGGGCGCTGGAGCGGCTGTCGGCGCGGCGGCAGGCGGGAGCCAGGAGCCCGGGGCTCGGGCGGGCGGAGCGCAGCGCGAGGACGCGGCGGAGCGGGCCCCGCGGCTCGGCGGGGGCCGGCAGACAGGTGTGCCGGCGGCGGGCGGCTCGCGCTCAGGCGGCTCCAGGCCGGGCCCGGGGTCCGGAGCGGGGAGCCGGGAGCCGAGCGAGGACCCGGCGCCCGCAGTA